>NC_024804.2:4940522-5032747 GCF_000309985.2 Brassica rapa
TACTACAAGAAAACACAAGTTTTACGAGGGCAGTTTTCCTCGTTACTTCGTCGTAAAAGCAGTGTTACGACGAATTAGCGAGGAAACCCGTTTCGTCGTTATACGTTTGTCGTAACGCATATATCCTCGCTAATTCGTCGTAAGTTAGCGAGGAAATAATTTCGTCGTAAAAGCGAAGGAGGATATTTCGTCGTAAAGACCACGTAAAGATTCCACGTAAGGACGTCGCTAAGTTTCCTCGTAAATACCACGAAAAACTTTCCTCGTAAAACCCACGTAAATAAATACTCGTAAAATAAACGTAAATACCTTGACAGCTTTCCACGTAAAGAAAACGTAAAAACCTTGATAGATTTCCACGTTATTTCCTTGTAAATGTTTCCTCGTAAAAACCACGTTAAGCTTCCACGTAAAGAAGCCGCAAAATTAGCTACGAATTTACTTCGTTTCATTATTTTATAGAAATATAAAAAATTATAATTATAAATATAATTTAAATTATTTAAATTATTAATAAAATTAAAATTCTAAAAAAATCAAAACCAAAATATTTTATATATAAATAAGTTTTGAATTCATAATACAAGAACCGAAATTAAAAAGAACTAAGGGTGGTCGTTAATCGCCTCGTAGAATTCATCACTCCTCGCCTGAACATCCGCCTCGGCATGTGAGTCGTCGGTCGGTGACTGGCCTGGGATAGGATTTTGTTGTCGCATGGTCCTCAACAAAGTCGCCCATTCCGGATTTGTGGCCGCTACAACGTCCAAGAAGCCCTCGAGTCCACCCATACGAGATCGCAGCTGAGTAGACTCTCTACGCAGCTGAGTAGACTCTCTACGCAGCTCTTCGGACTCCCTACGCAGCTGAGAGACTTCATCATCCCGTCGCTGAACATAAGACGATGTCGCTCTCGGAACATCGTTGACGGAACCAATCCCCAACGTCCGTCCCTTTTTTTTAGGGACAACCTTAAAAACAAAAAATAAATTTTGTTAGTAAAAATTTAAAGTTAAATTAAATGAATATTTAAAAAATTAAAATTTTAGAAAATTTACCTCCTCGTAAAGCTTATCCACTTCAGGTGTGGATAAGGTGACGGGTAATCCATCGGTGGACTGTTGGGTCAGCTGGGTCTGGCGTTCTTCAACCCGAGCAGCCAAATCGTTGTAGATTTGCTCGGACTTGCCATCTATAAATCGGCCCGCCTTGTTCTTGTGGGTCCTCTCGTAAAGTTGCATAAGAGACGGGAATTCTCCCGTCTCTTTGGCCTAAAAAAACATTTAAGAAAGTTGTTAATTAGAATATATATAAAAATATACTAAAATTTAATATAATTAAATTTTAATTACCATTTCCAAACGGACACCGGCGTGGGGTTTTTGGCCCGTAGTGTGAAGCATCGGCCCGTTCCCGTGCTCATCGACTGTGTTACGGGAGTTAGAGCAAGACTGGGCGATTCTAATGGAATCAGGAAGACGCCAATATCGGATGAGGCCATCCCAGACATCCGTGGTGAGCTCAGCGGGTTTGCCACGCTCATACCCCTTCACGATCCAGTCACCCTTCCAGTTGGAGACCGTGTCCAACAAGCGAACTTTCGCCTTCGCGACAAACTTCTTCCTCACCCTCTCAGTGATCCCCAAGGCCCAATTATATTTTTGCTGTTGGAAAAAATAATTTATAATTAGTTTTTCAGAAAAAAATATATATATAAATAAAAAAAAATTTAAAGATATATATTTAATTAATAGAACTTACAGCGTAAATTTTGAACCACGTCTTTCTGACGTAGTGGGGCGTCGTTTTCCAGTTCGGATGTGGCATGGAGAAGTAACCTTTTATCGTGTCGGTTACGTCCGATGCAAGACATCCGTCAATCCCCCACCTGAAAAATACAAATTTAAAATATAAATTATTTTTTAAAGTTATAAAAGAATTTAAAAAGAATAAAAAAAATAATGAAACATACCATAAAGTTCCGTCCGGTCGGTCGGGGTCGATGACTGGTAAACCTTCTCTGCCTGGCAGACGGAGAATGTCCTCTACGGTGTACTGCGAGTAAGGAGCACTCGGAGGCACCATCAAATCGGGATGAATCTCGGCCGCGGGCATCGGAGGTGCCGGCATCGTAGGAGGCACAGGAGGAGGAGCCATCTGGGGAGGCACGTGAGAACCGATGGTGCACTAGAAGAAGGAGATCCAATGACTCTCTGAGTGTACTGAGTCTCGGGGACAGTCTCCTGACCCGAAGAACCGGGAGCTGAAGAAGACGACGGGTCTAAACGACTACCCGCTCACCGAACATCTCTCTGTAATGGGCAGTAAGTCTACCTTTTCGAACCTGAGAAAAAAATTTAATTTTTTAAATTTTCGTGAACAATATACTTCCCAACATTATCCACCTAATCAACACTAAATAACATAAGATCCATAAACCTATCTGAATTCCCTATACTAACCACCTAATCTATCCTAAACTAATCAAACTAGAGAGGAATTAGAGAGACTTACCATTGCTACGAATTAGGGAGGAAGTGGAGAGGAAAGACGGAGCGAGCTCGCTCGGGATATATATAAGATTACTTGTCCTCGTAATTTCCTCGTAAACTTACGAGGAATTACAGAGGCCCGCGTTTTCATTTACGACGAAATAGCGACGAAATACAAAGGCCCGCGTTTTCGTTAACGACGTTTTTACGACGAAATGGGTTACGTGGAATTAACGAGTTAACCAGTTACGAGGAATTAGCGAGCCTTTATTTTCTATAAATACCCACAACTTTCCTTCTCAAACCACACACACAAACTCACAAAACACACCCTATCTCAAATCACACTCCTCACCAAAATACTTTTCAAATTAGAAATATTTGAAAAAAAAAAGAAGAAAAGAAGATATTAGAATTTATGTGGGTGAGACTTAAGTCTCGCCACATATAATTCCAGTATCTTTCTTTTTTTCTTTTTTTCTAGTTTTTATACTATGAGGAAGTAGCTAGTCTCGCTTTTCACCAAATTAGAAATATTTGGAAAAAAAGAAAGAGAAGAAGATATTAGAATTTATGTGGGCGAGACTTAAGTATTATAATTGCTGGAAGTCTTGCCACATGTAAATCTGGTGTCTCTCTTCTTTTCCTTTTTTTTCTAGTTTTTAAGTCTACGAGGTTTTTACGACGATTTCTGTTACGAGGTGTTTACGACGAAATCATCCTACGTAGAATAAAAGAGTGCCTCCTTCGTCATTTACTTTACGTGGTATTTACGTCAATTTACCTTACGAGGTCTTTACGACGATTCCGTCCTACGTGGAATTAACGGGTTTCGCTTTCTTTATTTTTTTTTACTTTCGTCGTTATTTCCACGTAACCTAACGAGTTCTTTACGACGATTCTGTCCTACGTGGAATAAACGAGGATTACGTCGTACATTCGACGTCAAATTACGAGGAATTAACGAGCAGTACGTTTAAATCCCTAAAATCTGAAACCCCAAACCCCAAAACCCCATATTCCTTATCTTCTACTTCATATATTCCAAACCCCATCTTTATTTCCATTCCAAACCACAATTCCCACATTTACTTATTTATAAAACAAACTCCCACAATTTCTTATTCATAAAACAAACTCCCACATTACCTTATTCATAAAACAAGCTCTCACATTACCTTATTCATAAAACAAACTACACAAAATCAAATACATCAATCGGATACATCGACATTCTCGTCATCACTAGAAATATCATCATTTTCATTAAACTCGTCTTCTACAGCTTCGTCTGTGGCATCATCGGTAAGATCTTCGTATTCGTGATTATGTGGATCAATGAGAAGGATGTCATCAATTTCTTGTTCAGGTTCCTTGACTTCATTTATCTGTTCTTCTTGCAATGGTGGTTCTTCTCCACTGATGATTCGTCCTCGAGGTGTAACTTTGATCACTGCTAACCAATTTATACCCGAATCTCTCATCCGAGGGTATGGAAGGAAGCTAACTTGGTCTGCTTGTGAAGCTAAGATGAAAGGTTCGAATTTGTTGTACCGACGTCCACCGTTGACATCAACTACACCAAATTTGTTAGACCGAACACCTCTGTTGACGACGGGGTCGAACCATTCACATTTGAAGATGACGCATTTCAGCTTCAGTATCCCTGGAAATTCGACTTCAATAATCTCCGTCAAGATCCCGTAGAAATCTGTTTCCCCTTTCACACATATTCCATAGTTACTGGTCGCCCGCTGTCTACCATACTCATATGTGTGAAAAGTGTAGCCTCGTGTGAAATACATCTGTGATGTGGTGACCTTTACAAGTGGAGATTGAATTACTTCGTGTAACCACTTAGGATAATCTGCATCGTCGTCATAATCAACCTGCAAAAATAAAGAGAACATTAAAATACAAATCATGTATGAAAAAATAGTTTGAGTTATAATACCTGATTCCGCAACCACTTAATGAAGTGCTGATCTTTCCTTTTGTCTACGTCACTTGTGGATATACCAGGAAATGTTTCTTCGACTTGAGAAACAAATAGGCTGTAAAATTAATCACATTTCATAGGAATGAATCTCTTGCAATTATATAATTAATTATATGTGTTTTGAAGTGTCCATATATGTTACCTTTCAAAATAACGCATCAATGGATCCTCGCAATTGAGTAGAATATAGGTGTGTGCACTATGAGCGTCTTGTTCACTCGACCACCAAACCTCTTTAGACTTCCCACCGAGTCGTCCAATCTGGCTAAAGATGTCTGGAACACCAGCAACTGCATATGTTGGCGCAACTCCACCATCATCATATCTTCTTGGAGCTCTTCTACGGGTACGTACTTTTGACGCAAAGTAGTACGATGTGAAGTGAGAAACTTCTTCCGTCAAACTTCCAGCAATTATAGAACCTTCAACTTTGGCGAGGTTCTTTGCTTTTCCCTTCAAATATTTCATGGCTCGCTCATACTGATACATCCATCCGTAATGTACAGGTCCACGAAGCAATGCTTCATATGGGAGGTGGACAGCTAGATGCTCCATGACGTCAAAAAATCCAGGAGGAAATATCTTCTCCAAGTTGCACAATAAGATGGGAATGTTCTCCTGAAGCTGTTCTACAACTTCTTCTTTAAGAGTGCGTGTGCTCAGATCCCTGAAAAATGCTCCAATGCCTTTTATATTCCAAAAACAATTAAACACATTGTTAGTCGTATATTATTTTGCAAACTAGACCGTTATAAAATTATTGTGATATAAAACACTACGAACCTGCAAGTGCTTCATGTACGTTTGTTGGAAGTAGCTCCGCAAATGCAAAGGGCAGTAGTCGTTGCATAAAGACATGACAATCATGACTCTTCATCCCAGAGAACTTTTGACCCTTTTCAACACATCTAGAGAGATTTGAAACATACCCATCGGGGAACTTCACTTCTGATGCCACCCAGTTGAACAACACCGACTTTTTTTCTGAAGACAGTCTGAATATCGGAACGGGAACTTGTCCATTGCTTTTAATATGTAACTCGCTTCTTGAGCAAATATCCGGCAAGTCCAACCTCGATTTTATGTTGTCTTTTGTCTTCCCTGGGACATTCAATATTGTATTCATGATGTTCTCAAAGAAATTCTTCTCTATATGCATCACATCGAGGTTGTGGCGCAGAAGAAGATCCTTCCAATATGGCAACTCCCAAAATATACTCTTCTTGTGCCAGTTGTGATGAACACCGTAAGAATCAGGCATATTACGAGGGACATGCCAATTACCACCCCAACGAACTGTTTCGTTAGCTCCGTAGTAGTCGATTTGTGCTTCAATTTGTTCTCCAGTTAGATATGGTGGAGGAGTGTCTCTCACAACCCTTTTGTGCCTAAACAAATTCTTGTTTCTTCGGTAAGGATGGCCAATGGGAAGAAATCGACGATGACAATCAAACCAACTTGTCTTCCTACCATTCTTCAGTTGAAACGCATCTGTCGTTCCATTACAATATGGACAAGCTAATCTCCCATGTGTAGTCCATCCAGACAACATCCCATATGCAGGAAAGTCACTTATGGTCCACAAAAGCATAGCTCGCATCGTAAAATTCGTCTTCGTTGAACAGTCGTACGTCCTCACCCCTGTTGACCACAAATCCTTCAACTCTTTTATCAGTGGTTGTAGGAAAACATCCAGGGACCTTTTTGGATGGTTCGGACCAGGTATCAATATCGTCAAGAATAGCAACTCCCGTTGCATGCACATCTCCGGTGGCAGGTTGTATGGCGTAAGAAAGACTGGCCACAATGAATATTGTCTCCCTGACATTCCGAACGGACTAAATCCATCTGTGCATAATCCGAGATACACATTCCGGCTATTGCTAGCAAAATCCGGATGTACTTTGTTGAAATGTTTCAGGCTCTTGCATCTGATGGATGAGTCATCTCACCATCCGTCTGAGTATGCTCGGCATGCCATCTCATCTTTGCAGCAGTCTGCTCTGATTGATACAATCTTTTCAATCTGTCTGTAATTGGTAGGTACCACATCCTTTGGTACGGTACCCTATTACGTCCCCGTCCTTGCGGCTTGAATCGTGGCTTCTTGCAGAATCGACATACTTCTAGCTTCTCATCATCTCCCCAATAGATCATGCAGTTGTCGATGCAGACATCTATCATCTCCGAAGGCAACCCAAGACTATAAACTAATTTCTGAATCTCATAATAAGAATCAGCAGACACATTGTCTTTCGGCAAATACTCTTTAAACAAGTTCGCCCATTCGTTCATGCAACTTTCAGGTAGATTGTGATCAGTTTTAATATTCATCATTCTAGCAGCTAACGACAATTTAGAGAGACCTTCTCTACAACCACTGTAAAGTGGTTGATTCGCCGCGTTTAACATTCCGTAAAACTTTTTTGCATCTATATTAGGTTCTTCATCTTCATCATGAGCTACGAATGCATCAGCTACCATATCATGAACCCTATCATAATCTACCATCTCCTCCTGATGGTAACTATGTTCATTATGCAAATGATGATTAACCGGTTCTTCCTGAAAATTGCTATTACTACTACTAGCTTCATTCTGATCATAATTATAACCTTCCCCATGTTGAAACCAGATATAGTAATTTGGCGTGAAACCTCTATTTATTAAATGCTTCCAAACATTTTCACGGTTTGCCAATTTCGAATTGTTGCATTTCCGACAAGGACAGAACATCTTACCACTTTCTTGGGCGAGCGGTGTTGAATCTGCTTGGTGCATAAATGTCTCCAGCCCCGCAAGGTATTCTTTCGTCACTCTCCCGTTAGCATCTCTATGCATATACATCCAATTCCGCAACTCGTAAATAGTCCCAGAGCCAGCCATTTTTTTTTCTTTCACGTTTTTTGTTGTTGGTGTGTTTAAAATGATGTTACAACATCCATATTTATAGAAAATTTCGAATCTGGTAGTTGTAATTTTACTATGAAATTACGACGAAAATTAATTGTATGGCCAAAAAAAAAACGTGAGCCACCTACCAAGTTGGTGGATTCAAAATTTCCTCGTTAAGTACACGTAAAATATTTCGTCGTAAAGCACTCACGAAATTTACGTGGCTTTTACGAGGAAAAACTATTTCCTCGTAAAAGCCACGTCAATTTACATCGTCTTTACGACGAATATGTTTTGTCGTTACCTTACGACGAAATAACGATGCTTTTTGTTCTCCACGTACTTTCCTCGCAAAATCAACGTTTTTTTACGAGGATTATTTTTCCTCGTTAAAGTTACGTTTTCTTGTAGTGTTGTTACTATTGCTATTTCATTACATTTACAACTCTTAGAATTAATAAACACTAGATTTAATTGTTCCCTAGCTCCTTGTGGATTCGATCCCTAAGTACTACATCTGAACCTCTTTTGATGAGAGTAACACTCCTTAGGGTAATTTTGAGTGGTATCATGAGTCAATACCCGTACCCCCACAAAAGCATCCCCTTGATGAGCAATAAGTCTTAAGCTTGGATGATATTTGTATGGTAGATGGTTCATGGACCTCTACATCTCAATTCAGTGGATGCGGATGAGTTTGGGAAATATTCAACTCATGGATACACAAAACTTAAGAAGTCGAGAGGCTGCTTTGCATACAAAATTGTAAGCACTTAGATGGGATATGAGAAGTATGCTTTAACATTCGAAATGCTAGAAATTTGGGACATAATGCAAAGATCTAATTGCAATGACAAAGGAACTTCGAGCTTGGCTAAGTTTTGCAATATAATTGGAGGCAATACATACTCTTCAGATATTCTTCTCAAACTTCGAAATTTCTTACGTCCCAAGAGCGCAAAGTGGAATTGCTGATTCTCTAGCTAGGTCAGCATGGTTGTTCTATTCCGATCTGGTTACCCGTTCCATACCACTTTAAGTTTGAGTAATATAAAAGTTGTTTGTTACAAAAAAAAGAAGAGTATCTTCAATGTAGTAACTATATTGAGTATCTTCGATGTAGTAACCCTATTTTTTTTCTTTCTAAAATGGAGCAACTATATAACAGAGTGAGTGCTGTTTCAACCATATTCTATTTTGAAATGAAAAACAGACTAATGAAAAAAAAGATACATTACTTTATTTATAGAGTAAATCACTTCTTAACCCATTATGGAATGAAAAATATAGTAAATTTGGAGCATTTGTTTACGTCAAACTCTATTTAGAGTAAATAATAAATTGAGATTGGATAGATGCTCTTAAACAATCTCCAATGTATTTTATTATTTTTCTACTAATATAGAGAAACTCTATAATATAAGTAGGATATGCTCTAATGTATTCGTTTAAAAAAACAATCTCTAAATACAAAATAAAAATAGAGAAATGCTACTTATTTTTCTAAAATAGATCAAAAATAGCAATTTTTATTATAGAAGAATAAATAGTGATAAATTGGAATAATTTCATCTCTAAATGCTATTATAAAAGTAAAAATAGTAATGAGTTGTAAATGTTCTTAAGTCTCACCAATTGTATTGTCTATATTATTCATAATCTTGGTGCTTTGCTATTAAACGGTTGAAATGGTGGACAAAATGAGAAATAAACTTTTTTGGAATAAATTTATATTCCCTCTGTTTCAAAAAAGTGAATATTCCGGAGAAAAATTTTGTTTCAAAAAATACATATTTTATATTTTCAATTCAAATTTTTTAAACTAATAATGAAAAAATTTCAAGTTCAAGAACATTAATTGCATTTTTAAAATTTTATTGGTTTAAAAATATAGGAAATATAAATTATAAAAAACTATGTATTTATAAATAAGTTTTAATATATTTTATTAAAAAGTGTGAAAATTCTAAAATATATATTAATTTGAAACGGATGAAGTATTTATTATTCCTCAATTTCATAAGTAGCTAATTTGAGAAATATTGTTTTTTGTTTCAAAATATAATTAGTTTGAACATTTTAATGCACTTTTGTCTTTGTTCAATATTGTGTGACCAATTAAATTATTTATGTTTTTTTAATAATTGGTTAAACTTATGAGTATTAAATAATATTTTTTTAAAAGGTAACAATTTTTTAATAATAGTATTTTTATGTAAAATTACTTACAATTTGAATCAGTGGGAATAGTTTCTAAACCAAACGAATCCAAGACACTTCAACTTTTTTTCTTCTTAAACGGGTTAATCTTAGATTTACGTTCCAACACTAAAAATAAACAGAAGTAGAGCCAAACTAAAAAATATTCACTAAGTAATTTTGTTGAATAATATTGTTGTTACAAAAACAAAATTCACTAATAAGTAATGAAAAAATAATATGGTTGGTTGCTTAAATAACACACACTTTATTATTGGCATGTGATTCAGCCTTAATGCCCTGTCGCTCACTCTTTATTAACAACATCATTTACCCCCTTTCCCTCTCGCCTTTCTCTTTCCATTTCACTGTTTCAAGTTGAAACCAAAGACTCTTCACTTTCTCCCTACAATAGACTCCTACACCTACTCTTTCTCTCTCTTGATTCTCGCTACAAAAACGTTATAGTTCCCATCACCATACTCCCAAAAATGCAATTTTCAAGAAACTCAATCCTTAGACAACTAAGCAGAAAAGAAGGTTGGAGGTCGGCTTCTAGAAGGTGGACTTCCGGAGATAGCTCAACGGCCTTCGCCGACGACACAAGCGGTGGTGCTGGCGGTTACTCTTCAATGGAGGGCCTGTATGGGGTTTATTCCGGTGAAGATCCGGCGGCGAGAAGGAAAAGAGTGATGGTTGTGGTGGATGAGACTTCAAGGTCCAAACATGCTATGATGTGGGCTTTGACGCACTTGACTAACAAAGGAGACTTGATGACTCTTCTTCATGTTGTGTCTCCTCATGATGAAGCTTCTTCTTCTTTGGTTCAGTCACTTGGTTCACTTTGCAAAGCTTGTAAACCCGAGGTAACTAATTAATTTACTCAACTATTAATCTACTAGTCTTAATACGGTTCATTCATTAAAGGCCGTGGTTAGTGAAGTGTAGTAATCCACCTTTGGATTTTTGTTTTGTTTTTATAGTGTAAAATGTCTTATAGCTACTTGAGTAGTTGGGTAATGCATGCGCGAGTGTTGGAGATAGGAATAAGGCAGAAACCATGTCTCTGTGATGGGCATAGTGACTAGTTGATTCCACTGGCTCCTTTTTTTTTCCGTAAAAAGGGATTTTCATCATTCTGATTGTAAGCTTTTTCAGTTAAAGATCCAACTTTTTTTCATTGTTTAGATCTAATGTTTTTAAAATGGTTATTAAATCTTAGTTTAAGTATAGTTGGTAACATAGACAGTTGTTACTTAAAAAGTGCACTCACCCATTAAAGAATATTTAAATAGCATTTCAAAAGGAAAGTTTTTCGAAAACATCTAACATGTTATCCCCATGTTATCAGGTATAGTTCTTCGTAACTTTTACGATTTCTAAGCAAACTGTCGAGATATTTTTCAAAAATTATAGTTCACCATTGTTTTATAAGATCTTTTATTGTATGTAGTTGATCACTTAAAAGTTTCTTGAGAGTTGTTTAAGAAATGTTTTATATAGTACATTAACAGTTTTTGCATTGAAAGATTCAATGATTTATGATGAATTTTGATAATATTTTATTATGTAAATTTCCTTTAAAAGGTGGATGTGGAGGCGTTGGTGATTCAAGGACCAAAGTTAGCAACTGTACTCAGCCAAGTGAAGAAACTTGAAGTCACTGTTCTTGTTTTGGGTCAGAAGAAATCTGCACCATTCATCTCCTGGTGCGTAATCTCAATCGTCAGATCTCTTTTCCCTCATCATGATTCTCTCGTTCCAATAATTACTTTTCATTTTTGTCGTTTTGTACGTAGCTTATGTGGACCCAGTAGATCAGAGGAGCTCGTGAATCGATGTATCAATGGTGCAGATTGTTTGACGATTGGTGTGAGGAAACAAAGCAACGGTGTTAGTGGCTACCTGATTAACACACGATGGCAGAAGAACTTCTGGCTTCTGGCCTAATCGCAATTTCTAATCTTAGCAGCCGTAGAATGGTTCCATCAGTTGGTGTTAATTTTAGTGTAATAAACTATGGATCTCTTTCTTGTCCCATGTTGAACATAACTTTGTCTTATGTCCGGTAAGAAATTAAAGTTTAACTATTTGTAATTGTATCCCACTTGATCGATTCCACCTTATTGATACTCTTATGCTAAACCGGAGCGGCATTTTCTGTGTGGGCAACTTTCAAATGCCATATGAAACAAGGCATTTTCAATTGAAAAAATTACATGGAGAATACTTTCCCATTGTCCATTAACACTTCCACACTTTCTACTTGCCATGTATTTTTGTTGAGTAATTTGACCCAAAACCTTTTCTAATTCAAACCTCACATTTTCTCTTTAACCTAAAAATCTAAAATCTTTATCCCGTCACATATGGCACAGAGATGGAGGCGGAGACAATAGCAAAGGCGGTGGAGGGTTGACTTATGGTGGTGGTTACGAAAGTGGAGCCGGTGAAGATGGTTGAAGATCAACAAGTGGAAGATCATGCATTAATCTCACCGGCAAAACTTCTCCGGCAATCGGTGTCAACACCCAACGAAAGTCAATCCCTATGATTCCGGCATATTAGTACTCAAAGCTTATGACGACGACCCCGATTTCCAAATTCTCCGATGAACCGTCACGTTGCTTCGACCAAAATAATGAAAGGTTTCACATTTCTTCATATTTTGTAATTATATCTCTCATTTGATGTTGCAAACTAATTAATCTCACTTTCTATGTCTACATCTCTCCACTCAGAGAGGTAACTTTTTTTGGGGCATTTGTTTGTGAAATGAATCTTTTTTTATTGTGAAATGAATCTTAAATCATGAAAGGAAGCTTTCTCAAGCTTACAGACTTTGTGTGGAGACAGGGAGAGGTATGGTCTTATGATAGTGATGAACGAGGACGAGCTGGAGGTGGAGCAGAAGTCGGAAGGTAAGTACGAGGTGACGGTGGAGGTGCTAATGGCGGAAGTGTAGCTTGTGGAGGTGGATATGAAAGCTGTGGTGATGAAAGAAGTAGTCAACGGTCATGGAGGCTGTGGAGGAGCTTATCCCAGAGTTGGATGAGCTAATAGCGGAAGTGGAGCTTGTGGAAGTGGATATGAAAGGTTTGGTGGTGAAAGAAGTGGTTAGTGGTCATGGAGACGTGGAGGGTCTTGTGGTGGTGGTTGGATGCGTATTGTTGTGGTTGGAAGCGGATAACCATATCCACAACCAGACCATCGGTGGATGAATATGGAAGTGGTGGTGGTGAAGGAGATAGTTATGGCATGCAAAGATGGATACAACAGCGGCGGTGAAAGAGGTGGTTATGGATAGTCCATAATTTGAAATCGGTTTTATGACCATAGTTTCTTTGATCACGTGAATTTAATTAAATGAAGGTTATAATAGATATTTTATGCCACATTTGCTTCACAAAGTACACCTCAAGCTAAAAGTATGTCAAATTGTAAAACATCACCTTCAAAGTATGTCAATTTATAAAGTTTTCTTTTCAAATCATGTTATTATGTATACAGACGCAAATGTATACAGACGCAAAATAACTTTTACGATGCTGAAAAGTATGTATATTTGTCCCTGAACCTGTACCTGGTTTTATTTGTAAAAGGCCTCAGACAAATAATGTAAGTAGGTATTTCAATTTATTGGTATCATGCCAGCACAATCCGAAATCGAATGTATACTAAAAACCCTAAAAGAATTTGAATATCCAAATTAGTATCCGAAAGTTACTTGAAACCAAATTAAGTAATTTAAATACTAATTTTTCATGTTCATTTTGATATAATATCTAAAAGACCTAATTCTAAAGTATTATTATTCGAATCCGATATGAACATAGGTAAAAATATATCCAAACTTGAAGTTTATTAACCGAATTCATTTTGAACATATATAAAATTTGAGAGAGGTCTAAAAGACTATAAAAACCCAAAATTTTGATCTGAATCTGAACGAGTACCTAAACATACATAATTATTGAAAAGTGTTACCAAAATATTATACCATATATAAAATATGTGATGGGAAATTATGACATCACGTCAAGGAGATATATTTTATATAATTTCAAGTAATTCGAGATAATTGCGAATGGGCCTAAATAATTATTCAGGATAAACATGTCTAATTTCACCATTTAGAAAAGGATTCAGAATCTTATTAGACAATACATTTTGTCTCTTATAGGAAAAATCCTTAATCCAAAGAAGCAAAATATGGCTCGTCTTATTGTTGCAATGCCAGAACATGGGGCATGCCTGACAAGATTAAAGCATATGATCTAGGAAATGGTAGGTTCCTGTTCAATTTCGATACATAAGAAGACCTCAACGCTGTTCTCAGTCTTGGTCCCTTTCACCATAATTACTGCATGTTTGTCCTTATCCGATGGGAGCCAGTGATTGATGCTGATTATCCTTCATTGATCTTATTTTGGGTTCACTTACAGGGCATCCCGCATCATCTCTGTACGGAACAGAATCTGCAAGCTATAGGCGATAGACTTGGAAAGGTGAAATCCATAGATGCACCAAAACGAAAATCATAGTCTCTTTGGACTCTAAGAAGCCTCTTAAATTCGCAAGAAAGTTACAAACCAGATCCGTAGAGGACATAATGATCAAGCTTCACTACTATATGCTGTTTAAGCACTGCCTTCTTTGTGGTCTCATGACTCATGAATCTGCAGATTGCTTGACGAAAAAAGTCCATGCTCCAGCTAATGGTAGAGAGACTGTGTTTGATCGGGTCAAGGTTGTTAACACTATTCAAAAGGAAAGGTCATTCAATAAGAATCATGTGGGAAGCCCTAAGGATAATTCTAAGCGCTTACTGGATGGGAGCTCCTCTAGGTCGTACAATGACCGCTCAAGCTATCAAGGCCGGGTTCAAAGATCATCTCACTCATCCCGTGATCAAAGGTCTTTCAACTCCAGAGGCAATTGCTACAACCCATATTCTTATGTGCCTAAGGATTCTAATGAGGGACAACATGGATAAAAGAGCATGCTTAGAAGGAGAAGAGAAGTAGATCACTCAAGATTGGTAATGACAGTGCCAAAGCTTCTGGATCAGGTTCTGGCTCTGGGGTATCTTTGGGTGTAGCTCGTATGGCTGCAAAGCAAAAACCCAAGAATTTGATCGCACCGGTACATCAATCGTTTGATGCCAATATCTCGATGGAGGCAAGACATCAGATCATTGACAGCAACATCACGTTTATACCAGCAGTGCATGAAAAGAAAGTCAAATCTCCTATGGAACCTGACCAAAAGATGGTCACAGCTGATGCTCTCATTCCGCCTTATGATGCTCCTAAGATAGGGGCACTAAATGATGATGATCCGGCTGAAGAAGATGAAATGCAGGAGGAGTTCGCTGGTAATGAACTTATGGTGATAGAAGATGATGATTTACTGGGAGCAGGCCTAATGCAAATGGACGATCATAGTAACAATCAACTTGCACGGCTTAATGATTCAGATGAAACGATTCAGCCAGACATGATTCTTATAATCGAGGAAAAACCTGAAGGAGATGAGGCTGACTCGGGACATAAGTCTTTAACTATAAGTGTAGCAAGATCTCTAATTTAGGCTGACACAAACAAAGCTTTAGTGGAGAGTGTTCGTAGAGCATCTCCGAGGATCCGAGCGATATCTTCATCAACACAAGCCAATGGTGCAGGACGAGGCAGGCTTGCACAGCAGGTTATGGCTACAAGGAAACATAAAAACATCTCAACTACTCAGAAGAAAGGTCTGGTGGGTGCCAAACATCCACCCCACCTTCATCAATGAAGAAAAAGACCTCAATGTTCGATTTCCTTACGGAGATGTGTCAAAAGCATAGATCAGGACTCTTGTTCCTTTATGAGACGAAGAATAGGAAGCTGCTGTTGCAAGACATTCAGGCTGACTTAGATTTTAATAAATTGTTCACTGTTGAGCCACTTGGCCAACGTGGTTTAGCTTTGTTTTTATGGATGAATTTCAAGTTGATATTTTATTTTCGTATAATCGAATGATTGATGTAAAAGCAGTTATTAATGGAATAAATGCCTATATGACATTCGTTTATGGGAATCCTGTTTTAGAAAAAAAGAGATGAAGTTTAGGAACATTTTACGTGTTTTGACACAACTAGAGATGATCCTTGGTTTGATAGGTGATTTTAACAAAAAAGAGGACACCATTGGTTATAAGGAGGAAAATGACGATTTGATACATCATATTTTCTTTCAACCAAATTATTACGGATTGTGGTATGTGATATACCATGGATTTTACCCATTATTAGCCATGGTATATAGGTGTTTTAAGATATATTTACTATTATTTGGAGTCTTTTTAGAGTATTTACAGGTTCAGGTACGTTTTGGAGAAATATGGTGATTTGGAGCCTTTTGAGGTGCAGAACTGCACAGACGCTTCCGATGTTTATCTATGTATGGAGACCTTAAAACCATTAGATTGAGCCCATATTTTGACATAAGATATAGATTTGAGTTAGGTTTCCAATTCAACCGGTTTGAGGTCAATAAGCAACATATAGCAGACGTTATGCCCGTTTTACTGAAGAGTGGTCAGTCTGCCTCGCGAGAGGAAGCTGTCGAAGAGATGAAGGACTGTCGATCAACGGTGCACCCTTACCATCGATCAACAGTGATGCCAGAATATGGCCAAGCATATTTTATGACTGACTGAATCCCAGAAGCCACACCATGTTACCAAAATACCCATGGACGACCATAAACCCTATTTGTCTAATTCTAAGCCATTGTTGACGGCTGCACTTTTTTTACTTCATTATTCTTGTTTTAGGCTTGGAGAGAAGATCAATTCTCCTTCATAGATTGATTGGAACTCCATTGATTTTTCTTATCTATTATATTATTCAGACTATGATTTGTGTTATTGCTTGCATGTATGAGTAATTCATCTTGTTAGGTTTAGAAATTTCATGAGCTTAATGTCAAACTTATAATAAATTAGGATTGCTAGATTATCTATAGATCTTTACATCAGGGTGTTTGTAATACTAGGATCTGGAATAGTTAGAATAAAACGACAGTGTGACTAATTGTTTGAACCTAGAATCATAGGATAGTTGAGAGACACGGAAGTGCAATCAATTAACGGAACCCAAACTCTGCTGGATTAGATACCTAGGCACATACGAGAGTTTCTCTAGGAATCTAGTTGAACATATTCGATCAGATAGATAACGCTTGCCTAAGGCAGCGTTGATCGACGCTTATACCATAGCACTGATCGACGCTCATACCATAGCATCGATCGACGCTCATTCCTTGTTCGCATGCAAGAGCTGGAACAAAGACTTAGTCAATAGATTAGACTCACAGTGAGAGCTGGTTGTCTTTTACATAAGATATCGAGTTCTAGAATTGAATCTATAAACCATTAGCATCCTTGAATTGTAGTTTTGAATCTCTTGATAGATAAATCCCTAAGTCTAGTGCTTTCATCTTATTGTTTACAAACCTCAATCAATCAACCGAACAACTGCCTTGTTCAACCATGTTTTATTGACTACTTATTAAACTGTTTGCCTAGCTTAACCTAGATTTCTATAGTTTATTGTGTGCCCATTGTGGGAACCAAAATTTACACTGTCGATTTCTGTTTAAACAAGGAAAGTAGGAGAGCCCTAATTTCCCAGAAGTCCCGGATATCTGCTAATACCACACGCTAAGCAATCAGAACACGAAATAATAACGACAAACTATATAAGATCGTAAAAAGAGAGCAAAGTAGGTCTTATTCCGAATTTGCGTTTGAGCGTTACAACAAGGTATAAGCCTGGGCTCGAGATCTGTCAGCGAGATTCCTAGTTTTAGCAACACTAAGACGGCTAAACCTAATTGAGTCGCAGCTCGAATAAAAAAAACGAAAAATTGCCTAAACTGCTCTAAGTGCTAAGTTTGCTATGAAAAACCACTCCCATGCCTCTCGCCTAGGACTCCTATATACTCGCTCCTAGGTCGGTTTACGTTTTTCCCCTTCTACACTTAAGCCGTCATAGCCTAAAAATGGAGATATTCCATTTTTCCCCGATCTTCGTAATTATCTTCAAAACTTTGTATTTATCCGCAGAAACTTAACATTTATCTTCCCTTGCAAACCACATAAACCGTCCTACAGTTTATGGGCTGCTGGTTAAGAAATCGTAAGGTGGGCTTCGAGTCATGTCTTAGGTCCCTTTGGGCCGTCTTTCGACTCGAGGCGTTTATTACGACTTCTTTCGATAAAAACGAACTTTCCGCGGTTTTTATCGTAAAGTTTGATTGATGACTTCAAATGGCGGAAAACATGAAATGGGTTCGCTACGGTCTTCGTGAGATAGCATCGAAGGGTAGACGAGAACACATGAATTTGTGTCGTGTCGACGTTTCAGAGGAGCTCGGTCGCTACATAGCGACCGATCGGAACGCATGCTCGGTCGCTACGTAGCGACAGAGCGGGACGTGCGCTTGGTCGCTACGTAGCGACCGAGCGGGATGTGCGCTCGGTCGCTACGTAGCGACCGGGCGGGACGTGCGCTCGGTCGCAACGTAGCGACCGAGCGGGACGTGCGCTCGGTCGCTATGTAGCGACCGAGCTTGGCTCGAGCCCGGTCGCTCCGTAGCGACCGAGCGGGACAGATGCTCGGTTGCTACATAGCGACCGAGCTTGGCTTGAGCTCGGTTGCTACGTAGCGACCGAGCGGGATGGTCGCTTGATCGCTACATAGCGATCGTGCGACCCTATTCGGGCTTTTCTCCGATGTTTCGTGTTTCCTCTGCAAAAGTTTTCGCAAGAACGAATCTGTTTTGAAAAACTATTTGTCGAAGAAAGTTCTTATTTTCTTCTTTGGACGTTTTGAATGTTAACTTCGTCACAACCGTTTTTGACCCCAACAGTTAGCCCCCCAGCCCGTTAGAATCGTGGATTGAGAGACGAGATTCTAGCGCGCGGTTTGACGATTTAGGCAAAGTTAGGCGTATCGGACAAAGCTTATACTCTAAACCCCGCAGAAGAAAGTCATCGAGAAAGTATATGTTTAAAAATATAATAAAATTCTAAGCCCATACTTCTATAAGTAGTGAGCTCTTGTCATTCATTTTCTTCATACCTTCCCTTCTTGAAACCTTCAAACCCTCTCTAGCTCCCAAGTTTTAGCCTTCAACATGTCTTCCTCCCAAGGTGGCAAGAGAAGTTCCGACGTTGAGATCGGCGAGGCCACCACTCCAGCTCTGATTCCGACTTTTCCCGTCGAAGCGCCGGCTTGTGTTGCTGACCATCTCTCCTTCCGAGAGAAACTAACTCGTCGCAAAGCTGAGAAGGAACCGGTTCGAGCTGGTACCGAGTTCCCATCCTCTTATGCACTGGCCGTTGCTCCGGGTCATGGGACCAAGGTCAAGGTTCCGCAAGATGCGGGAACTTCGGCTGGCTCGGGCATTCCAGATACTTCGGCTCTCCCCGCCGGATCGTCCACGACTCCGATAAGGAGAGGGCCGCTGAGTCCATGCCTCCTCATCCGGTCAGGAAGGAGATCGTTCTAGCGCTGCGTGCTCCTAGTGCTGTTCCGGTTGGTCAGCCTAAGAGCTGGAAGAGGAAGTTCACCAAAGGCGGTGATGGGGAGTCTTTGCAACAAGGAGGCTCGAGTATAGCGTCGGGGCTTCGTGGAAAGGTTTGTTGCTCACTCAACTTTTTTTTTATGATGATTCTTTTTTATCTCTAACTGTTTTTTCGTTTCGCAGTACATGTCGTTGATCGATGGGATGATCAGCGAGTGCGGCTCTGAGGCCAGTCATCTTGCCGGGGAGTTTTCGGAGCTGCAGGGTCGATAGTCTGAAACCGAAGCCATGCTGACGGCTGTCAAGGACTCTCACTCCCTGAAAGTGTCCAAACTCGAGGTCGAGATAGGGGAGCTCGAGAGGGACATCGGGAAGATGGCGAGCTCTCTGCTTAAGGAGAAGAAGGCCAGGAAGGCCAAATCTTCAGAGGTGCGTCGACTTCACCGTTAGATCGAGGGCGATGCAGGATTAGCGAGTCGCGGGATCCGAGAGGCCACAAACGCTCTCCGCTCTGAGTTTCAGGCTCGCTTGGCCAAGATCTCTGCCTTTCTGGGCTCCCTCGAGTGCATCCGGAGCAGGGATTTGGCCTTGGCGACGATTGAGGGCGGGATGACCGTAGTTCGGGCGTTCCAGAGTTAGACTCTTCCGACCTTAGAGGCCGAAGAGACCCGGCTGTCCAACTGCAAGGGGGATTTGGCAGCCGTGGATGGAGATTTCGATCTCGTCCTAGCTGACTTGAAATCCGCGTGCCTCCTTCTGACATGTTCAGAAGACCCAGAGGGGAAATATCCCATGGTCGGAGAAAACGGGGGGTGACGCGGCTCCAGGCTTGGACGAAGCGACAGGTGAAGAGGGAGTGTGAGTTCTGAAGATGACTGTGGTTTAGATCTCTTGCGAGAGATTTTTTTTTTATGTTTGATGTTTTGGCCTTAAGTGGCTTTTATTTCATGTTTCGGGACTGGCCGTGTGTGGCTTTGAATCCTTGCCATTCTCAGCTTTCTTTTTATAACAAGATGATCAAGTTGCGTTTTTCATGAGTTAGTGTATGGTGTGGAAGGAAGGTGATGAGTTGTCGTCTCATATCCTCCTTCGATGTGAAATGTTTCGTTCGAGATCTGTTTCAAGAGTTTTTTTGCGAGATATAGATTTCACGGGATAGCTGAAGATGTCGAATATAACATAGAGGCATGGTTTCGGGATCTCGTATCTTTTGGATATCATGCCTTGAGATGTTAGAGACCAGTGCGCTGGGTTTAGGACAAAACCTAGGTTTACTTTCAGTTTTAAGATTTATGCGGTGACTAGCCGGCTATCGATTTATCTGTCGTGATTTTAATCTGATTCGTACCAATTTAAAGTCCGCGATAGGTTCTCGGCTTACGTGACTTTTTTGATACAAATCGAGCATCTCTCCAGAGACAATTTTTAAGCCAACTGGAAGTGCTAGACGAAAATTTCAGGTTTCTTTTATATCGCTATTATCCTGGTGTCGGATGTATGAGAGTCATCTTCGTGACATGGCTATGTCTGTTTTGGACGTTCAAGAGTTCGATGTGATCAGCACTGGACTTGGCGGCATATATCGTCGTTTTGAGTTTTTGCGCAAAATGTGTGTTAACATGTTCATTGTTTTTTGTGACAATGGCTTCGTTTTATCGGCCGGGAAAAAATAACTCTTGAGGCATTTTTTGCGACGTCTCGCGATGCAAAAGGTTGCTTTTCTCTAATGACCGGTTTATTTTCGGGGCTTTGAAAATAATTTGCGGATACAAATGTTTCGCTTGGTTAAAATCTGTTGGAAACATCTAGGGCGTGGTCAGATGTTTTCGAATTTGAGAGTATACGAGTATACGTATCCCTTCCCCCCCTTTTTAGTGAGGGGGACAGCTGAATTTGCCTTTCGACCTACGTACTCCTTATGGAGATCAAGCCGTCTCGTAGTTCGGTAATTGCGAGGCGGTTTGTTTAGTCATAGTATTTTTTGAGATGCATTGCGTTCCAGGTCCTTAGAATTTTTATGCCTTGCATGTTGGCTATTTCGTAGGAGCCTGGTCAGACGACCTTTTCGATTTTATAGGGTCCTTCCCAGTTTGCTCCAAGTTTTCCCGCATTTCGTTCAGCGGTGTTTTGGAAGACTTTGCGAAGGACTAAATCCCCTTCATTGAATCTGCGATTCCGTACGTTGGAATTATAGTACTTTGCGGCTGCGTATTGGTAATTTTGGATTCGAATGTGCGCTCGATCTTGGCACTCGTTAATGAGATCAAGATCGTCTAAGAGCATGGCATCATTAAGCTCTTCTCGTTCTGGTAGCAATCTTCTTCGAACACCGGGGAACTCGACTTCCGCGGGAATCATGCATTCCGTTCCGTATACCAGAGCGAAAGGTGTTTCTCCCGTTGCTCGCCTTGGGGTGGTGGGATGGGACCAGAGGAATCCCTCGAGTTCGTCGGCCCACCTGTCCTTCTTAGCCTCTAGTCGTTTCTTAAGTCTGTCGAGAATGGTCTTATTGATCGTTTCAGCTTGTCTGTTGCATTGCGGATACATGGGTGTTGACTTGTTCAGTCGTATCTTCCATTTTTTGCAAAATACCTCGAACCGGATGGAGATAAATTGAGATCCGTTATCGGTTACGATCTCGAAAGGAACTCCATGCCTACAGATGATGTTTTTCCATACGAAATTTTTGACTTGGACATCTTTTATACTTGCGTATGAATCTGCCTCTACCCATTTTGAGAAGAAATCGGTGAGGACTAAGAGGAAATGCTTTTGCTTTGAATTATGAAGAGGTCCGACGATATCCATGGTCAAGCGCATATAGGGATAGGGCGATGTGATGGAGGAAAGGACTTCGGCTGGTTGTCGGATGGTTGGAGCATGCCTTTGGTATTTTTCGCATTTTCGCCGTCCACTGTTACATAACGCGCGGCCTGCGTTCGGACTTTGCGGGCTGCCCATTTCTCGGTAGGTAGCTTTCCGTCGGTGATGTAGGCTCGAATTGTCTGCAGCCATGGAGTATCGCAGCCGTAATCGGATTGCTCCGATTCCGGTTGTATCGTAACTTCTTCTTCCTCGCTATCTTGACCTACTATGAGGTTGACGACGAATGGTGGTCCGATGCTCGGGAGTTCGATGAACTCGACCGGAATTACTCTTTTAAGACCCGGGTCAGAACTTGACGCTAGGGCCGCGAGAGCATATGCCTGGACGTTTTCGGAACGGGGGATTCGCGTAAGAGCAAAACAGTCAAATTCTTGAGCTAGATTTTGGACCAGTTTGAGATACGCGTCCATCCTTCCGTCCCTTGCTTCATACTCTCCGCTAAATTGACTTGCCACTAACTAGGAATCCCAGTAAGCGTGGATATTACGTATCTTCAAGCCGTGAGCTAAACGCAGCCCTGCGATGAGTGCTTCGTACTCGGCCTCGTTGTTTGAGGCGTAGAATTCCAGCCTGAATGATTGCTCCAAGATCTCGCTTGTCGGAGATGTGAGGCGAATTCCAAGTTGGTTACGGTCCCTCGTTGGTTACGGTCCCTTGTTTAGATGAGGATCCGTCGACGTGAAGGAGCCATGTGGAATTTGGTTCCTCGTTGGTTACGGTTCCCGTTGGTTGTTCGACCAAGAAGTCTGCGAGCACTTGTGATTTTGCACTTGTTCTTGGCCGATACTCGAAATCGTACTCGCTCAACTCGAACGCCCATTTGGCTAGTCGGCCTGACTGACTTGGGCTATGCAGAATCGTTCATAGGGGAAAGATCATGAGGATGACGATCGTGTGGGATTGGAAATACGGTCTTAGTTTTCGGGCCGATGTTACGACCCCGCATGCTAATTTTTCCATTAGCGGGTACCTTGATTCGGCATCCAGCAAAGTTTTTCTTAAATAGAAAATAGGTTTCTGTTCACCGCGTTCTTCCCTGATCAGGACACCGCTCACAGCTGTTGCCGATACGGCAATGTACAAGAACAAAGGTTCCCTCTCCATGGGTTTTGCAAGAACTGGAGGAGAAGCTAAATACTGTTTCAGCTGTTGGAAAGCGTTTTCGCATTCTTCCGATCATTCGAACTTTTTATTTCCCCGTAGGACATCTTAGAAAGGCAGGCACTTGTCCGTCGACCGTGAAATGAATTGGTTAAGTGCCGCGATTCTACCGGTAAGCCTTTGGACTTCATGCTTATTCTTTGGTGAAGCCATCTGGATCAATGCATTGATCTGTTTTGGATTAGCTTCGATGCCGCGGTATGTGACTAGGTAGCCGAGGAATTCCCTTGATGCCACGACAAATCTGGATTTTGTCGGGTTGTGCTTCATGTTATGAGAATTTAGCTGCACGAAACATTCCTCAAGATGTGATACGTGATCTTTTGCTTAGAGGGATTTGATGAGCATATCGTCGATATAAACCTCCATTGTTTTACCGAGTTGTTTGGAGAACATACGGTTCACAAGTCGTTGGTAAGTTGCGCCAACGTTTTTGAGGCCGAAGGGCATTACCCTGTAGCAATAGGTCCCGCAATCAGTAATGAATGCAGTCTTCTCGTGATCGTCGGGATTCATCATAATTTGATTGTAACCCGAGAAGGCATCCATGAAAGACAGAAGTTCGTTGCCCGCCGTTGCTTCTACCAATCAATCGATGTGTGGCAGAGGGAAACTATCCTTTGGACATGCCTTGTTTAGATCGGTAAAGTCCACGCAGACTCGCCAGTTCCCGTTTTTCTTTTTGACTACTACAGGGTTGGCGAGCCAGTCTGGATATCTTACTTCTGTTATTGACCCGACTTTAAACATTTTTCGACCTCGTCGTTTACCGCGGAAGCACGTTCGGGTCCTAGCTTTCGTCTTTTTTTTGACGGGTTTGAAAGTCGGATCGATATTCAACTCGTGACACGTTTTATTAATGTCGATCCCTGGCATATCTTCCGCAGCCCATGCAAAAGTATTGAGGTTCTTTTCCAGACAGGTTATGAGTTCTGTCCTCAAGGGCTCGCGAAGATTAGCTCTGATCTCGTCGCAGCATTCCGGGGATGCTTCATCGAGACAGACTGTCACCACAGGTTTGCAAGTTGGTTCGCGTTTCTCCTCTAGGGCCACGAAATTACGCGACTGCCAGATGAGTTCCGCTAGATCTTGACTTCGCGAATTTTCGTCAGAGACCCTTTTCTCCACTTTTCTAGGAGTGGTTTCCAGGTCTGGTCTTTTTCGTTTTTGTTCCGCAGTGAAACACACCTGTGATACCCTCGGATTTCCCCATATTACCTCAATTCCTTTAGAGGTTGGGAACTTAAGGCGAAGGTGGTACGTTGACGGGATTGCGCGCATGGCGTTCAACCATGGCGTTCCCATGATAACGTTGTAAGACGCGGGACGGTCAACGACTAGAAACTCTGTGACTCTTGTCACGGTCCCAGCCTTGACTGCGAGATTAATCGACCCGTAGGCCATGGTTGTTTCTCCCGAAATTCCCAACAGTGGGCTAGGATATTTCGCGATTTTGGATTAATCAATCTCCATTTTTTCGAGAGTATCTTTGAAGATGATATCAGCCGAACTTCCGGTGTCAATTAGCACCCTAGAGACGTCGATATCTCGAATAGTTAGCTCGATAACAAGGAGGTCCTTACGAGGTTTTGGCTCGATCGACCGTTGCTCCGCCCTTGAACGAGATGACGTTTGCGCATGTCGAGTCTTGCATATCGTTCCTGATTGTTGAGTGGCTTTTGCGTGTTAGATTGATCCGTACACCCCCTCCTTCTAGCGCTAAACTGTGGGAACCGAAATTCGCACTGTCGAATTCCGTTCAAAACAAGGAAAGTAGGAGAGCCCTAATTTCCCAGAGGTTCCGGATATCTGCTAATACCACACGCTAAGCAATCAGAACACAAAATAACAACGACAAAGTATATAAGATCGTAAAAAGAGAGAAAAGTAGGTCTTATTCTGAATCTGCGTTTGAGCGTTACAAAAAGGTATAAGCCTGGGCTCGAGAGCTGATGGCGAGATTCCTAGTTCCAGCAACCCTAAGACGGCTAAACCTAATTGAGCCGCAGCTCGAATAACAAAAAACGGAAAATTGCCTAAACTGCTCTAAGTGCTAAGTTTGCTGTGAAAAAGCCCTCCCATGCCTCTCGCCTAGGACTCCTTATATACTCGCTCCTTGGTCGGTTTACGCTTTTCCCCTTCTGCCCTTAAGCCATCATAGCCTAAAAATGTAGATATTCCATTTTTCCCCGATCTTCGTAATTACCTTCAAAACTTCGTATTTATCTGCGGAAACTTGACATTTATCTTTCCTTGCAAACCAAGGGTAAACCATCCTACGGTTTACGGGCTGCTGGTTAAGAAATCGTAAGGTGGGCTTCGAGTCATGTCTTAGGTCCCTTTGGGCCGTCTTTCGACTCGAGGCGTTTATTACGACTTCTTTTGATAAAAACAAACTTTCTGCGGTTTTTATCGTAAAGTTTGATTGATGAATTCGAATGGCGGAAAACATGAAATGGGTTCGCTACGGTCTTCGGGAGATAGCATTAAAGAGTAGCCAAGAATGCATAGATTCGTGTCGCATCGACGTTTCGGGAAAGCTCGATCGCTTCGTAACGATCAAAACATGCACGTGCTCGGTCACTACGTAGCGACCAAGCTTGGCTCGAGATTGATCACTACGTACCGAGCAGTACGCGTCCTCGGTCGCTACGTAGCGAGCGGGCTTGGCTCGAGCTTGGTCGCTATGTGCTCGGTCGCTACGTAGCGACCGAGCAGTGCGCGTGTAGCGACCGAGCTTGGCTCGAGCTCGGTCGCTACGTAGCGATCGAGCTTGGCTAGCGACCGAGCTTGGCTAGCGACCGGGCAGTACGCGTGCTCGGTCGCTACGTAGCGACCGAGCAGTGCGCGTGCTCGGTTGCTACGTAGCGACTGAGCTTGGCTCGGGCTCGGTCGCTACGTAGCGACCTAGCGGTACGTGTGCTCGGTCGCTGCATAGCGACCGAACAGTGTGCATGCTTGGTCGCTGTGTAGCGATCGTGCTTGGCTTGTCCATGATCCGATCGCCATACTCGAGCTCGTCCGTGGCTGGTTTAGATACGTGTCTGTTGCCTTCGGACAATCAGTATTTAGTGGTTCGATTGAGATTTGAACAAGATTTTACCGCAAGGCTCTTCGTAAAGATTTCTTCACGAAGATTACTTTTCTTAAAAATGTTCATGCCGATTTTTACGGACTTTCAGACATTTATTCCGTCGTGACCGATTTTGACCCCAACAGTCAGCATCATGGCCATAGACATTGCTGAGCTATTAGGACTAAAGATGGAACCTTCTAAAGATAGTTTCAATTTAGTGGATAACTCCCAAGCAAACTCAGTAGGCATGATCAAGAATGTTAAGGTGGAGATAGGGGAATGCATTATCCCTCTGGACTCTCATGCTGTGGATATCAAATCAGGCAAGATATCTTCTATTCTTTTTGGAAGAGCCTTCATGGCTACAGTAGGAGCAGTTTGTGATCTTAAGAGAAATAAGATGTGTCTGACTAATGTTGATGAAACTGTCTTCTATGATCCCATGGAAAAGAAGAAAAGTGAGGAGCTCATTTCATGCATAGAGATATTTGAAGATCCAGAACCTGCAGCTGATTCAAATCGCGAGCCTGCGAAACCAGAATCAGCGTCGGTCGACATTGGAATTGCAGCGTCGCTCGACTTCCAGTCATCAGAATCGATCGACAATCAGCCTACAGCATCGGACGACTCTCAGTCTTCAGAATCGATCGACACAAAACCTTCAGTATCGGTCCACACCTTCCAAATTTCAGAACACCCCGAGACTGAAAAGTCTACGTCTCAGGGAAAGACCAAGAATAGAAAGAAGAAAAAGAAAAAGGAATGCATATGCAGATTCCCTATCAGTAGTTCCTTTGCAATGTTAAGAGGGTAGTCTTGAGTATAGAGTGCGCTGCAGAGGAGGTCCTGAACCTTTTACCAAGGTTAGGGTGCTATGTGATCCAGAGCTGAGAGAGAAAGGAGAAGTTTCAGCAAGAGCTTTTATCAACTGCATCAGCAAAATGAGGAAGAGAGACATTGAGACTTGTTTTAGAGCAAGTACACATAATCATCCGGACTAAATTACATCTCCAAAGTCAAGCTAAATGACTATAACAAAACGCTGAGTGGGAGGCAACCCACTATTAGGTAATTTCATTTAGTTTAGTTTAGATCGTTACTGATTTTTTGTTTTATATTTATTGCAGGTAAAAAAATGAACAATAACAACGACACTATAGCAAGAACATCGATCGACACTGTAGTAGCACCATCAACCGACACTGTAGCAGAGTCACTGTTCATCGATAAAAATGGTTTTATTTATTTATTACTGATTGTTCATGATTGATTTATGTTAGGTAGAAAGAAAATATACGAGGAAGACGAGTTCTGCACCAGCATCGACCGAAACTTGATCACTGTCGCTCGACAGAGCATCACAAGTATCGATCGCCCCTTAACTGCATTGATCGACACTCACATCAATGGCATGTATACTCGCGAAACCTTGTTCAATTTCGTGCTTATGGTTTATTTTCCCACCAATCTTAAACTGTATAACATTGGTAACAGTGTTGTTTATGTCAGGGGGAGGTTCTACTAATATGTGGGAACCGAAATTCGCACTGTCGATTTCCGTTTAAATAAGGAAACTAAGAAAACCCTAGTTTTCCAGAGGACCCGGATATCTGTTAATTACCACACGTCAAGCAATCAGAACACGAGAATAACAACGATAAAAATAAGAAATCGAAAAGAGAGCAAAGTAGATCATATTCTGAATCTGCGTATGAGCGTTACAACAAGGTATAAGCCTGGGCTCGAGAGCTGTCGGCGAGATTCCTAGTTCTAGCAACCCTAAGACGGCTAAACCTAATTGAGTCGCAGCTCGAAATAACAAAAAAACGGAAAGTTGCCTAAATCGCTCTAAGTGCTAAGTTTGCTCTGAAAAAGTTCTTCCCTCTGCTCCTCGCCTAGGACTCCTTATATACTAGCTCCAAGGTCGGTTTACGCTTTTACTCTTCGGTCATAGCATAAAAATGGAGATATTCCATTTTTCCCGATCTTCACAATTATCTTCAAAACTTCCGTATTTATCCGCGGAAACTTGACATTTATCCTTCCTCGTGGGCCAAGCGCGAACCATGCTGTGGTTCACGGGCTTTTGGTTAAGAAAAATCGTAGGATGGGCCTCGAGTCGTGTTTTAGGTCCCTTTGGGCCGTCTTCCGACTCGACACGTTTACTACGAGTTTTCCGCGGTTTCTAATCCGCGAAGTTTGATCGATGAATTAGAATAGCGGGAAACATGGACTGAGCTTGCTACGGTCTTCGGGAGATAGCATTCGAAGGTTTGACGAGAATGCAAGGACTGGTGTCGTATCGATGTTCGGAAAGGTTCAATCGCTACACAGCGACCGAACTTTTGCTCGAGCCCGGTCGCTATGTAGCGACCGAGCGAAACGAGTGCTCGGTCGCTACGTAGCGACCGAGCTTCGGCTTGAGCTCGGTCGCTACGTAGCGACCGAGCGGGACGATCGCTCGGTCGCTACGTAGCGACCGAGCTTTGGCTCGAGCTCGGTCGCGGTCGCTACGTAGCGACCGAGCGGGACGATCACTCGGTCGCTACGTAGCGACCGAGCTTTGGCCCGAGCTCGGTCGCTACGTAGCGACCGAGCGGGACGATCGTTCGGTTTGAATCCCAAAGAATACTTCTTCGTAAAAATAACCTCGTATAGGTTATTTTTACGAAAATTACATCCTTTCTTTTACTAACTCTTTCGGAAATACGATCTCTGAAGATTTTCGGGTGGTAATTCCGTCGTAACCGTTTTTGACCCCAACATAATATTGTGTGTTTAGTTAGCTATTTAGAAGAAGAAAAAAAATATATCAGAGTAGACGAGTGACCATCATATCAACCGATGAGAGCATGTCGATATCGATCACAGTACATTACTTGCAGCGACCGATGGTAACTCCTTTCCATCGATCGACACTTAATCCGGTCAAATATATCGTTTTAACTTATTAAATTGAGTACTTACGATTTCTTTATCACCGTACCTTCGACTGGATACACTGGAGACAATGTAATTTAACTCTGGAGGGAGGTTTACTAATATCTAGTTATTGTGAGTCTTATCAAATGTTTTTTTTTTTAAATAAGGTTTTTATCGAGTCAAGAAGGAGATTATAATCAAATACAGTTTTACTTACTATCTAACCGCTGTCTAGCACCATTATTTGAGGTTATTGACTGAAGGGTGTACTGAATGGAAACACCAAAGTGGATCACCTGCCAATAACATCCATGCTAGTTGAGAAAGTCTGAAGGAACCAAAGCTGACTTCCAACCTTAATCAACTGAACTTGCATGTCTTGGGGTTTGGTATACATTGGATCAGATTCCTCTTTCAGGTCTGAAAGGTATAAGTTTGTAAATTTTTGGTTTCCTTCTCTCCTCTTGTCGGCATCCAGAAGAAAGAAAAAAGAAAAGATTGAAATGATTTCATGCGGTTTAGAGGGGTAGGAATGTCTCATGCGACCCCATTATTCTTCTCTAATGGAATGACCACACATCGTTGGAAGCGAGGGGTATGTACATTACCGATGACCCCACTATTCGCCTACACTTTGTCAAGAAAAAAAATGTAAAGAAAAAATCGAAAAGAAGAAGATGGACTGCATCAGCATCATTGTTCATTGAATTTGAGATAAAAAGATTCAGAGAAGAGAGATAAAGGGAGAAAATAAACCAGAATAAGACTACATGTTTACTCAGATACCTGCTGGGGTAAGAGTCCATGTGTCCTTTGATCGATACTCCCAAGATTTAGCCTACACATTTATATGCAGAAATGAGGTCAGTAGAGAGGTATGTTAGGAGGAATCACCTAAGTTGTGGGCTGGATGGTTTGGTTGCTAAGCTAAGGTCTAGTACATGAAGTGTGCCTCTAAAGTTGGCACTGATCTAATGTGGCTTGCAAAACTGCAGAGGTAAAAGTAGTAAGTTTAAAATTGTGTGAATACCTCCTGTGTTCAAACCTCTTTCACATGAGTACTCTATCTTTTGCTTGAGAACAAGCAAAATGGTAAGTCTTGCGGAGTTGATATACCATGGATTTTACCCATTATTAGCCATGGTATATAAGTGTTTAAAGATATATTTACTATGATTTGGAGGCATTTTAGAGTATTTACTGGTTCATGTACGTTTTGGAGAAATATGGTGATTTGAAGCTTTTTGAGGTGCATAACTACACAGACGCTTCAGATGTTTAACAATGGATGGAGACTTTTTCATCGTTAAATTGATCCTATCTTTTGACACAAAATATAGTTTTGAGTTAGCTTTCCAATGCCAATGGTTTTAGGTCAATCAGCAACCTATAGCAGAAGTTATGCCCGTTTTACTAAAGAGTGGTCAGTCTGCCTCGCGAGACGAAGCTGTCGAAGAAATGAAGGACTGTCGATCGATGGTGCACCCTTGCCATCGATCGACGGTGATGCCAGAACATGGGCTAAGCATAATTTATGAACGACTGAAGCCCATAAGCCACACCAAGTTACCAAAATACTCAAGGACGATCAGAAACCCTATTTATGTATTTCTAAGCCATTGTTGATGGCTACGCTTTCTTTACTTCATTATTCTTGTTTTAGGGTTGGAGGGAAGATCAATTATCCTTCAGAGATTGATTGAAACTCCATTGGTTTTATATTTTCTTTCTTATCTATTATATTATTTAGACTATGATTTCTGTTATTGCTTGCATGTCTGAGAAATTCATCTTGTTAGGTTTTATGAGCTTAATGTCAAACTTATAATCAATTAGGATTGCTAGATTATCTATAGATCTTTACACCAGGGTGATTCGTAATATTAGGATCTGGAATAGTAGAATAGCACTACAGTGTGACTAATGGTTTGAACCTAGAATCATAGGATTGTTGAGAGGCACGAAAGTGCAATCAATTAACGAAACCCGAACTCTGCTGGATTAGATGCCTAGGCGCATACGAGAGTTGCTCTAGGAATCTAGTTGAACATATTCAATCATATCGATAACGCTTGCCTAAGGCAGCGTCGATCAACGCTTATACCATAACATCGATCGACGCTCATAGCATAGCATCGATCGACACTCATACCATAGCATCGATCAACGCTCATTCCTTGTTCGCATGCAAGAGCTGGAACAAAGAGTTAGTCAATAGATTAGACTCACAGTGAGAACTGGTTGTCTTTTACATAAGATATCGAGTTCTAGAATTGAATCTATAAACCATTATCATCCTTGAATTGTAGTTTTGAATCTCTTGATTGATAAATCCCTTAGCGCTTTTATATTATTTTTTACAAACCTCAATCAATCAACCGAACAACTGCCTTGTTCAACCCTGGTTTATTGACTACTTATTAAACTGTTTGCCTAGCTTAACCTAGATTTCTATAGTTTATTGTGTACCCATGCGCTCTGTGGATTCGATCCCTAAGTACTACAATTGAACCTCTTATTTGAGAGAGTAAAATCACTCCTTAGGGTAATTTGAGTGATATCAGTATGCTTGAATTTCCATGTACTGGGAATCAACTATCATAGGCTGGAAAACGACCTAGTGGGTACGTACAGTGTCGTTTAGATCGTGCTCTTGGAAACAACGATTGGCATGAAAAGTTTTCTCATTCTAAAGAAGTATAATACCTACGATGTGGGGGTCAGACAGATATCTTATCCAAATCAACAAGGAAAAGGAAAACTTTTAAATTTGATAAGAGATGGTTGGATAGTGAATAAATAGGACAAGTCATTTTAAATGGCTGGAATATCTCTGAGCTCTCTCCTAGTGCAAATATAATGGATCATATATCCAACTGTAGGAAAACACTAGGACAGTGGAAAAGAGAAAGATACCTAAATGCTGAAAAATTAGCTGAAGATCTAAAACCTAAGGTGGATAACCTCTATTCCGATGATGATGCTACAATAGGAGTGATAGGAGAAAAACTAAAGGAACTTACTGAGGCTCTTAAGGCTGAAGGACGGTTATGGAAAAAGAAGAGTAGAGTTCTTTAGCTTAAAGAAGGGGATCTGAATACAAAATTCTTTCATGTCATCACCAAACAGAGAAAAGCCAGAAATAAAACAACGGGTCCTTTAGATTCTGCTGGGAATCTAGTGGAGGATGAGGAAGAATTAGTAGCCATTGCTACTAACTTTAGAAACTTGTTAGCTACTTCCAATCCAAAGCTTGTTTAGGAGGCTCTGGCCAATGTTACGACAACAATTTCTGATCAACTGAACGCGGATCTTACATCTCCTGTTTTAGAATAGGAAGTAAAGCTGGCCTTGTTTGCAATGCACCCAGAAAAGACGCATGGACCCGATGGCTTAAAAGCCCTATTTTATCAAAAATTCTAGGACATTGTGAAAGATGACATAACCTGATGGTTAATGAATTTCTCTTTGATGGAATAATGGCCAACGGTCTCAATGATGCCAATATATGTCAAATCCCTAAGAAAAAATAATCGAATGAGATGTCTTAGTTTCGACCTATCAGTCTTTACAATGTCAACTACAAGATAATATCGAAAGTCGTATGCCAAAGATTAAAGAAAATATTACCGGATCAGATATCGGAAACCCAGTAAGCTTTTGTTGCCGAAAGACAAATATCTAACAATGTAATAATAACACAATAGATGTTCCATGCTCTTCGTACAAATCTGGGCGGAAGAAATAAGAGGATGGCAATAAAGACAAACATGAGTAAAGCTATGATCGGTTAGAATAGGAGTTTATCAGTGCAGTCATGAAGAAAATGGAATTCTCATACCTATGGATTGAATGGATAATGCGATGTGTAACATTAGTGAAATACCATGTCCTGTTGAGGAAATATTATTCCAAAAAGGGGATTACGTCAAGGAGATCCTTTGTCTCCTTTCATCTTTATCCTATGCCCGAAAGCGCTCGTTAGCCTTCTTAGTCATGCATAGAATCAAGGTAAGATAACAGGGATGTGCGTCTCACGCGCTAGCCCTCCGGTATCACACCTTCATTTTGCTGATGATAGTTTTTTCTTCTGTAATGCGGTGCCCCGTGAATGCGATGAAGTCATGAAAGCACTTAAGACTTATGGGAAAACTTCTGGAAAATGTATTAACTTCGAGAAATCATCCTTACTCTTTGGTAAGAAGATACCTGGACAGGTGAAAGAGGCGGTCAAAAGTTTTATGGATATCACAAACGAGGAGGGGGGGGGGGACTTATTATGGTATCCCTTAGAAGTTAGGACATTAGTGGCTCAAAAAGGAAGTTGTTCGCATTTGTGAAAGAACGATTGCAGAATCGGGTTAATGATTGGACTGGTAGATGGATAACAAAGGGAGGAAAGGAAGTACTGATAAAGTCTATATTACTGTCTCTACCTACCTATGTAATGTCCACTCTGTTACTACCGTTGGAGACATGTGAGAACTTAGCTCGTGCCACTGCACAGTTTTGGTGGAGCTCAAACCTTCCTAAAAGAGGTATACACTGGGTAAAATGAGAAAATCTTTGTAAATCGAGAGAAGAGGGTGGGATAGGATTCATGATGATCCATGAGTTCAATCTAGCCCTACTAAGCAAACAGTTATGGCGCTTAGTGCAGTTTCCAGATTCCTTAGTAGCAAGAGTACTAAGAGAAAAATACTTCAGATGCAGTTCGCCATTGCAACTGAACAAGGATGATAAAACCTCATACGGTTGGACGGATATAATGGCAGTGAAGCCATTAATATTGCTAGGAATCAGACAAAAGGTACACTTTGGAAATGAGATCAGAATCTGAAAAGACCTTTGGCTACCAACGATCTCAACAAGACCGGCAAAGCCTATCACACCAGTGGTCACCCAATGTTGCCAGTCAGGGAGCTAATAACAGGGAGTCCAAGAAGATGGAACTCTGAGTTACTAGGAAACTATGTCAACCCGAAAGACATTCCATTGATCCAATCATTGGCCACAAATCAAGGATATCATCGATGAATAATGTTGGAGCTATAAAAAAATTGAGAAGTACACTATTAAGTCAGGCTACTGGGTAGCCATAAACTTTCTCAACAAGGACAAAGTGCAGACACAAATGTAACCTAATATTACAAAAGTCCAAGCCTTCTCTTGGAAGATACAAGCTCCATCAAAAATCAAACATCATATTTGGCAAATGATATATGGACAATTAGTAGTGACAAGAAACTTGACACATTGTCATATGCGATGTGACAACCATTGTCCCAGTTGTAGCGCAGAGGATGAAACTATAAACCATGCAATATTTGAGTACCCCCTGCTCTACAGACATGTGCACCAGCAGCAACTCCAAATCCGCCATTAGTGTTCCTTAGCGCGAGCCACTACACAAATATGGACTATATATTCTGCTGAAAGAACGATATTGAAGACCATGAGCTGGATAAATATCCATACCCATGGATTATATGGTATATTTGGAAAGCAAAAACTGATAAACTATTTAAAGGGATAGACAAAGACCCATTGGAAACTGTCCGACATGCTAAGTTAGAATACCATGCTTGGTTTGAAGCTAACCGTAAAGAGGAAGAACCTGCAGACATTCAACGCCTAGAACAAGAACAAACAGCTGAGAGATGCATGATAGATGGATCATGGACGCATGACACACTCTTTAGTGGTTATGGATGGACATGGATAAAATCAAGAGGAGTAACTCAGCTATTGGGAGCCAAGAACCATCTACGAAGAATTTCACCGCTTCACTCGGAACTTGAGACCCTTCATTGGGTGATGCAATGCATGCTACAACTATCGACGTGCCAGGCTTTTGGCTTCGATTTTAAAGATCTAGTCTCGATGATTCAAGACCCGGAGCATCACATAATTTCTCCACGGAGCTAGAAGAGTTGGCGAAGCTGAAGAGTAGATTCACAGAGTTCTCGATTGTTTTTATTCCTTGCTCTGAAAATGTATCGCCTGATTCATTAGCTAAGATAGCAAGATCCTTTCACAGGGACATGTACTCCGTTGGTTATTATGTTCTGGTCTGATAGATTACCTCAAGTTTGAATAATAGAATAGCCGTTTGATGAAAAAAAGATTCAGAAATTAAGAATGTTTTATAAAGATATTCGTAGTAATTAGTTAAAATTAATTAAAGTATAAAATATTTCTTTTTTTAACATTGATTTATTATGATCTTACAATTATGATATGGGAAAGATTACATAGACGATTCGACAAACGACAATACTACCTGCCTTATGAAAACCTACGCCTAACTGCATCACCTGAGCCGTCCTATGAAGATCCACGTCTGGCCAGATTTACTTGCACCATGTTGAAGATCCCTTGCAAGTCTTCCCTCTGTAGTCTGCATAATTGTTTAGTAAAACGTTCTCTCCGGGACTTGAAACCTGGATTTCATGTAATCTGCAATAAATTGCATAGTCTGGGATTCGAACCCCATACCTGGGTGTAGAAGCCTTTAAACCTTAACCAGTAGGCTACGGTGCTTCCACAATATAAAATATTTCATAAAGTTTCTTTTGTGTAAGGGTTTTATGTTTGTGGAAGCTTCCTTGGTCCAATGTTTTGACCAAATGTTCATTAATGTTTCTACATCAAGAGGTTTAGGATTCAATTCCCGGAAAAAGCAGAATTATGTGATTAATGGAGAAACTGCATACAAGAGATCTGTAGCATGGCACAAGTACCGTCAAGCATGGATCCGATAGGGCGGCTTAAGTGATACAATCAGGCACGAATCCTTAGCATTAAAAAAAAAAGACTTTCTGTTTAAATGCGAGAAGCAAATTAAGAGAAGAATCACAGAAAATTCGCATGCATTCCCTAATGGTGTAGTCTTCCAGCGCCTCGGCCTCGGCCTCTGCATCCAGTCCATTGCATTTTTGGATCTTGTGAGTTCGTCTAGTGTGCTTTTCACCACACGTCGTCATAACTAGATTCATACCCTGCGGTATCGAAGTCACTACATGTGTTACTAGAATTGACGTTTGGAGGCTCATTACCATTTATAGTTTGTGAATTTCTTGACTGAATATGAGTTACGAAGACACGTTCTTCATAAGTAGTTACAACATAGAGTTGCGATGTTGGCATGAATAAGAGCAATCTCAGCTCCGGCTAACTTGATGGTAGAAGTATCAACCACTTCAAACCATTTTATTTACGACAAGTTTTGATTTTTAAGCAATATGACAGCTTGTCCTAAGAATGGCAATTATTGTTGCTTAATCTAAACCATAGAGTATAGTAACCTAAACCGATACATCTGCGTGGATAACCGCAGAATATTCAGCAGTGCGGATCCACCTGCCCTGTTTGAGGTTGCTTTCTAGCCCGTCTTACTTTCAAATCATCGAGATGATTCTGGTAAACATAAGAAGCGAAACCCCAAAGAGCGATCAGCATCGCCATAACCTTAACCCCACTCATCTTATCACGGAACACAGCCAAAGCCGCTAGTGGAGTCACAGCTAGAGAGAGCGTACTAATAACGTTTGAGAAGAGTGACGTCACCAGAAATATCAAACCCACCACTCCTACAGAACATACTTGCCATGTAACTGCTGTTCCGACCAAAGTCAGTACATAAGAGGATTGGCCTTTATGATAACCTTCCATTTCACCGTGCAGCGTTCTCCATTCCCCGCTAGCAAAAAGCCCAATGACCGCGACACAAGTAGCGACTAGAGAAGTGTAGATCTGCATTTCGAGAACCACTGAAAACGTCTCTTTCTTCAGAATCTTCTCGAAGGAGAACTGCATGAGCGAGAGCAGTAGAGAGTAGAGAGCGGATGCAGCGAGTGTACACACAAACCCGACAACGTACTTGGACCTAGAGACACCAGAAGGAGCGTCTGCATCGTCGTTAAGGGCAATCAAAGCAGCAGAGAAGGAGAGGAGCACAACTGAGTTGAGAATCAAAGCAGTGAACTTCTGAGCATTGATGAAATAAGAGAAGACCGCATTAAAAGCCAACTGTGTGGCGCAAATGAGCGAATAAGTGGATGCGGAGAGGTAGAGAAGTCCGACAGAGTACAGCATGTTGTCTCCAGCTATGATGACACCGAGCAGAACATAGATCAAGACAATGGTTTTAAGGGAGCAAGAAGCGGGCTCTGAAGAAGAGGAAGAAGGAAGGAGCAGAAGCGGGATATAGAGGATCGGAAAAGCAGCGGTTTGAACAAGAGTGGCCATCCATTTGCTGTTCCCACCTTCTTCGTAGTAAAACCTACCGAGAAGGACGGAAGCAGCTTGACCACCAATGAGGAATAAGATGTTGATAGACACAAGAACCCACCATTGCCAGCTTTTGAGCTTCAAGAGTGGAGATGGAATACCTTCCACACTCTCCTCCTTCACCAAGATTGGTTCTTGATTACCTGTACATCCAACAAATTAACCCAAAATTTCAACTTTATTCCCTAAGCATAATCCGAACACAAATAATCATAAACCCTAAAAATGATCGAAAATTCAAATAGTTCATGGAACAATAACCATAAAGCATAGACCGAGACAGAACACAACTGATTCACCATCTTGTTATGTCAGGGAAGAACCATGAAGCATAATTCAACGCAGAAAATGATGGGATGATGTCGGAAACACAAAAGAGGAAGAAGGAGAAAGCGATTGACCTGACATAGTAATCGTCTGTAAGAAACGACGATACAGAGAGACTGAAGAAAAGGGTTATTGAATCAACTGAAATATCTATGTCCGTCTTCTCCAGGATCTGCAATGATCCGTGAACTTTAATGAGCTTTTGCTTAGTTGGTGAGAAGAAACGGCAGCTATTAATAGGGAGATTCGAAGCAGACTTTTTTGCTATAACCTTTTTTGAGTTTTGACTTGTTTCTAGCCCATCATTTTTAAACCGGATGGGACGACAGATTCGACCCATGAACTTGATGTTTTTTCTCGGTGAGAATGCTTTTAACGAAGCGAAATTCATTTTGTCATACTTTTATCTACAGAAAAAGACAAAAATAGCACTAAATCAAGTTTTTGTTCCCAAACTAGTATTCAAAGTCAAAAGTCACAAAAATAGCACTTATTGTTTTATCAAAAGAAATAAATAAATATTTATACTACTATGGTAAATTAGTGTAGACATTAGGGTTTAGAGTTAAGTGATGGGGTTTAGGATTTAGGGTTTATAGTTTAGGGTTTAGGGTTTAGAGTTTAGGTTTTAGGGTTTAGAGTTGGAAATTGGGATTTTGGGGATAAGATTTCAAATTTTGAAAAGTAAAAAAATTTTAAATTTTTCAAAAGATAAAATGCTATTTTGGTCATTTTAGTTTTTGAGTGCTATTTTTGTGATATAAACTTAGAAATGTGCTATTTTGGAGATTTGCCCTTTTATCTATTCTGATATTCTCTATATTGATAGTTAATATTGAAAGTGCTATTTTTCTACCTGACCGATGGATTGAATTTTGACTGACGTCAGATGACCAATCAAAAATCATTATTCCATTTCCAAATCGAGAGTAATCGAATCTTCGGGCGTTCTCATCTTCTTCGCTATCATCGCATTGAGCTAACTCGGTTTCGTCGTTTGGATGCTGAATCATTGAGCTATTGATTATGTTTTATAGGATATGTATCTTAAATCGTCGTTAAAGCCAATGTTTAGAATCCACCATAGACGATTGATTTACAGAGATTCCGATTTACAAGATTCATTGTTGTAATTGGACAGGACTAATGGAAGATCGGAAAGTGTGAATAGTCTGTCTATTAGGGAATTGGATAATCAACAACTGTATAATCGTAATAAAAGATAGAACATCAGAAATCAAAGAATGCTAATAACTCCAAGATAACTATTGAAACATATTGAAGAGGAGAAAACAGTTAGAACTGGGAAACGTTTGGCAAAGTTGGTTACTGACAAAACTGTGTAAGAAGATATAACTTAGTATAACTTAAATGCTATAATTGTATAAATATGTATAACTTAATGGTTTGGTTTAATTTTTTTTTGTATTACAGATGTGTCTTTCTTCTACAAACATACACTTTGATTATGATGGACATTATTCTAAGTGTTGAGATGATTATGAATGGATTCCAACCGATGCTCGTTTGTATGATATATCCTTTAGGACATTATCATTAGAGGATATCACTTATTTGTTGTTGAAAGAGAGGATATGCATGAAGATAGGAATATATATGTTTATGAAGAGGCTGAATTTGGGTTACATTCCATTGGTAGTGAAACCTAAGAGGCAATCATATATTTTAGATGATAAAGATGTGTTTGTTTATCTAACATCGGTGAATAAAAAACAAATAAGAAGTATTTTGCATGTAGAGGACATCCAAGAATTGGAAATAGTTCAAATAACCAAGCAACTATCAAGAGTTGGGAAAGAAAACTCATGTAATAGGAACTATGGTGAGCGTTATAGTGGATATGGAGAAGAAGAGAACGTGACACTGATTTGGAACAAAAGAAACACAATGAACATCCCCACAAGAAACACAAGAGGAGTATGTTGTAAACCTTCATTTCCAGTTTTAATGTTTTTACTGTGTGGGAACGTTGAAAGGTGAAATTTGTATTTTGTGTTTGTACAACTAAGTGAAACTTTTTTCTTTACTGGTATAACTTTTTTCTTTACTGGATATAGGTGAAATTTGTATTTTGTGTTTGTACAACTAAATGAACATTTGCACAAGAAACATTGTGTTCAGAACTAATTATGACTTAATCAGAACTAATAAATTTTCCATCTCTTTACTTATTAGTAATCATATACGAAATGTATTATGTCCTTATAACTTTTTCGCTAATATTCACCTTGCCACATTTGAAAACTTACTATGGCATGGAATCAAGTTTATGTTTACATAATCATATTATAAATAATTCTAGGAAACAAAATATAATTGGTATAACCATGAAATCAGTCATTCAAGTAGAGTAAAATTAAGATAAATAGAAAAAAAATAAAAGTACAACTATGATATTTTATGTAAAACTGCAAACTTGGTGAAACTTCTATCATGAAAATCATAGGATAAATTTTCCTGCCCACCAGCTCAGACTTAGATCTGGTCGACTAGTTGTAAGGTATAGTAAGCTCCCGATCATTCCTCTGTAAAACTTTGTGTCCGCGGGTTCACCCTCCTCATCTTTGCAACTTTTGTTAGTAGAGCTTATCGGAGTTTTTGCCTCCTTGCAGTAGTCGCGCTGAAACCTTTTCAATAGTGTTTTTGCATAGGTACTTTGCGAGATGAAAACACCTTCCTCTGTATGTCTGTTGTATCTGTAACCCGAGGAAGTATTTCAACTCCCCCACCATGCTCATTTCAAATTCTTTGGTCATATCTCGAGTGAAACCATCTACAAGTTGTTTAGATGTTCCTCCAAAAATGATGTCGACAACATAGATCTTAACCACAAGCATCCATGTTTTGTTCTTCAGCACAATCAATGTTTTGTCGACACTTCCTCTGATGTAGCCTTTGTCAACCAGAAAGTTTGTCAACCTAACATACCATGCTCAAGGTGCTTGGTTCAACCCATATAGAGCTTTCTTGAGTTTGTACACATACTCAGGATTAGTTGCATCTTCAAAACCCTTTGGCTGATGCACATATAGTTCTTCAGACAGTATCTCATTCAGAAATACACTCTTAACATCTATTTGATACACTGTGAGGTTCATGATGCATGCCCTTCCAATGAACAGTCTGATAGACTCCAATCTAGCCACTGAAACGGAAGTTTCTTCAAAATCAACTCCCTCGATTTGCGAATACCCCTGAGCTACTAATCTTGCTTTCTTTATGACCACAACTCCATTCTCATCAATCTTGTTCTTGAAGATCCACTTAGTCCCAACTATGTGACCATCAGATGGCTTCTCCACCAACTCTCATACATCATTTCTGATTAACTGTTCTATTTCCTTCTGCATAGCTTGAATCCATAACTCATCTGAAAGTGCTTCGGTGTGATCTTTTGGTTCAATTTTTGAGACAAAACATGCTGATTGCACCATTTCTCTGAAGTTGATCTTCACACCTCTTGTTCTTCTCCCTTCATTCACGTTCCCAACGACATCGCTGGATGAATGATTTTTGTGAATGTTTGGAGTGATTGTCTCCTGAGTCAGTTCTGAGAAAGTTTTTGTGTCATTCGTTGAGTCAGTTGATGGATCCTTTGATGCATCCGATGGCGTAGCTTTCCTTTGTTCCAAATTGTTTTCCCATTCCACTGTTGTGACATCATCAAACACAACTTTTACTGACTCCATGATCATCAGGGATCTCAAGTTGAAGACTCTGAAGGCCGTGATGTTTGCTGAGTATCCTAGGAACGAACATGCCTTCGTCGCTTCTTGCATCAAACTTGCTAAGATGCTCTTTGTCGTTCAGGATGTAGCACTTACACCCAAAAACATGAAAGTAATTGAGTTTTGGTGTTTTGTCTTTCCATAGTTCATACGGAGTCTTGATAGTTTTTCTTTTGACATAGACACGATTTATGATGTAGCATGCGGTGCTAATAGCCTATGCCCAAAACCTCTGCTTCACATTGTTACCATGCATCATAGCTCGCGCTATTTCCTGAAGCGTGCAATTCTTCCTTTCTACTACTTCATTTTGCTGAGGAGTTCTAGGTGCAGCAAATTGTTGAACTATTCCATGCTGTCCACAAAAATTACTCATGGCTTCATTTTGGAATTTTCCCCATAATCACTGCGAATGTACTTCAGTCGTCTCTTCCCATTTGTAACTTGAAGAGCCCAGATCTTGAAGCTTTCCAGTGTAGCAAACTTTTCACGAATGAATCTGACTCATGTAAATCTTAAGTAGTCATCAACCAGTACTAGAACATACATCTTCCCTGTTATGCTCTTTGTCTGCATAGGACCCATGAGATCCATGTGTACCATTTCAAACATATCGTTTGACTGAATATCTTGAATCATCTTGTGTTGAACTTTGACTTGCTTTCCTTGATTGCACGGTCCGCATACAATCTTCTCTGTTTCCTTCAGCTGAGGAATGCCTCTGATTGCACCTTTTCTGATGCTGTTGGTCATATGCCTCATGTTCATGTGACCAAGTCTTTGATGCCACAGACTTGTTTCATCATGTGCAACAAAGCACTGTTGTACACTTTGCCATACATAGCAATTGTTAGCAGATCGTACTCCATGAAGCATGATTCTGTTTTCCTCATTCACAGCTTTGCACTCTCTCCTTGTGAAGTGAACTATCAACCCTTCATCACACAATTGACTGATGCTGATTAGGTTTGATTTTAATTCCTTGACTAAGAACACATCCTTCAGAGGTGGTTTGGTTTCAACAGTCTTTCCCTTGCCTTTGATAGCTCATTGGCTTCCATCTTCAAATGTGACTCTACCTCCTTTCAATGGCTTTATCTCTCTGAGATTTTTGTGTGTTCATGTCATATGACGAGAGCAACCACTTTCGAAGTATCATGGATTTTCATCTTTGGATATCAATGCTACTGCTTCAGATTCAAGTGCCATGCTGCATCTCGGACCTCCGTGAATAGATCGTTGAGTTGGTTTCACTGTTGTACGTCCTAAATTATATTTCCTGATCAGACTTGATTTCGAGAGCCATTCCACCATTACTTTCATTGTCTCAGCAACTGATTTAATTTTTCCCGAAAGTGAGAGCATTTTTTCTTGATGTGACCCGGTTTTCCACAGTAGTAACATCCTCTCTCCTGCTGAATCTATGATCGTCCCACTTTCTGGAGATTCTTAACTTTCTCAGCACCAGTCTTTGAGGTAGTACCTTCAGTTGTTGTTCTTCCTGTGGAGTTGGAGCTTGGCACAAATTTGATGGGTTTTGTATGACTCTTTTCATTCCCAATGTATCCTAGACCTCGAGAAGTCTGATCCTGTCTTCCCAGACTCAAGATTTTATCAAGTTCCTTTGACCCAGTGAGCATTCTGACAGTCTTGTAATGATGTTCCAGCTTGGTATTTAAGTCCGATGATCGAGCCTTCTCGTCTTTCACTTGTTTCTCTAGTACCTCAATATGAACAGCAAGTCGTACATTCTCTTTTTTCAGATCTGAGGTATTTGCCTCCTTCTTTCTTTCTTTCTTTCTTTCATCATCAAGTTCTTTCCTGAGGTATCAACGTGTCTTCCAGCCAGCTTTTCTTCTTTTTGAGACATAGATTCTGCTTACCAATCTGAACTACCGTCTGACATAGTTCTTGATAGCTAATTCCATCATCACCATCTGCACTTGACTGATCATCATCAGTATCAGTTTCTCCTTCCACAAACTATGTGATGCCAATGAATGCTACGAAGTTCGCCAGCTCATCTTCATCACTGTCTTCTTCTGAGTCTATCTCATCAAGTCCGATCATAGATTTCTCGCGTCTCCTCTTCTGATCGTTGACGCATTCCAGTTGAGTGTGCCCAATTCCTTTGCACTTGTAGCACTTGATTTCTCTCCTTCGAACATTTGAACAATCAGTTTTGTAATGTCCATACCCCTTGCACTCATGACACTGAACCTCCGCTTATGATCGTTCTTTTCTGGCTCAGATGTTCGTTTCTCACCTTCTGCAGCACGTTGTGATGTACTTCCTCTTCTCTGACCTGATTCGGCTCTACGAAGGACTCTGTCAAATCGCCTAGCAAGCATACTTACTGGATCATCGTCATCTTCTCTGTCATCTGACTCTTGTGATATGAGTGCAACTCCCATTCTTTTCTTTCATCTGGCAATCTCCATTTCATGTGCTCTCAGCATCCCTACTACTTCATCAAAGCTTATCTCATCTATGTTCAGTGAAACTAACATAGCTGCCTTGTATGCGGTATACATAGATGATAGACACCTTAGAAACTTCTTGACTAGCTTCTTATCCTTGTATTTCTTTCCCAATACCAAGGATTCCTGAGCTATGCCACTGAGCTGTGAGCTGAATTCTTCAACTGATTCACTTTCTCCCATTTTGAGATTTTCAAACTTGGATGCTAGATAATCCAGTCGTGAGCTCTTCACTTTTGACGTTCCTTCGAAGTGAGTTTGCAGTATTTCACATGCTTCCTTGGCGGTCTCACATCCTTGAATCAGCTCAAAGTGTTTCTTTGTAACATTGGCGTGTATAGCGAAAGTGCTCTGGAGTTGAACTTTGCCATTTTGAGTTCTATCTCGGTCCAAAGTTCCTCTTCTTTGTTGGATTCAACACCATTCTCGTCCTTACCCTTTGGTTATGACCATCCTGTTGTCACAGATTTCCATCCCATGGCATCAATCCCTCGAATGATAGACCTTATTTGTGACTTCCAAAGTCCGTAGTTGGATCCATCCAACATCACCCTTGTGCTTGACACCAGCTCATGATAGTTCTCCATTTCTTTCGCAGGATCTCACATGTTATATAATCGAACGGGTGACTGCTCTGATACACCTTGTAAATGCAAGATCTAACTCACAGAGTAAAGCACATAGTACACCAGAGAATATCTCTACAAAGATATGTGTTATTACTAGTATTCTTTTAAAGCGAACTTACAAGTGTCTCTTTAAACATAACTCGAACAAGATCAAGACCCTTCTAGACTTGCTCCCCTAGCCTCACACGTCCTAAGATCGAATACAAGATCTCTAGGACCTCTACCCCTTAGCCCTTTGTGTTATTCACTCGCTTCCATGTTTAGTGAACTCGACCTCTTATGCTAAGAATACAATTCTCTCGACAACCCTAATCCACAGGTCGAGTATGACTATATATACAATACAGCCAAGTCGGCTATCCACGCCTATCTACCCAATATTCCCTATCTATCCAAATAAGGCAAGTTCCGTAAAACCTCTCCAAAGTCTTTTAGAAAACTTCCATCGTGAGATCTCCCTACTCCAAGGTGAATCTCTTCAAGTTTGCTCCCCAAAATATCTTCGTATCAACTTAGCCTTGATCCGCAATCCATTCTTCAAGTCGAAATCTTCATCCTGACTTGTTCATCCGCACGTACACTTCTCTGTTGCAGACTCTGCTTCATTCGCTGCTGTACTTGCGTCTGTATCAGAACGTCCATCTGATCTTTGCATCTACGTATATATATGTATCAAAAGACTTGGGAATCACATCTTAACTGTTTCATTCACCATTATGCAGAAACCAAAACTTTTTAATGAACTGAAGTTTCACATTATAGGATATTCGAGTTTGCTAACAAAAGGCATCGTCAAGATATGACTGTAGCAGCATGAGAAACAATGTAGGCTACCCAATTCTAATGATTAGTGAAGCTTTAACGATCACAGTGTTTAGTACTAGCAAAGCAAAAAGAAAAACTCTCACACAAAGACGATTTGATGTTGAAGCCTTGGCTAAGTCTTTTAGAGCAAGAGCTGCAAGTAATTCTCGAGTTTTGGTTTATATTGCAGGTTGCCAAATTCTAAACTTTATATAAGAAAATTGTGAGACCCATCTTTGGATATTTTATTTTACTCTCATTCGTCTCCTTGCTTATAATGCCCGCAAATCTTAATTATGTAGATGAACCTAACAGTGTTGACACATTAAGTATTCCATTTTGAATTTGACACTCTAAAATTTCTTATTTATAATATTATTAACGGTTGAGATGGACGTTTGTGAAGAGAAAAACATATTTTGAATATATATATATATATATATATATAATTTATAATAATCATTTTAGTTGGATTTCAAAACTAAACTATGAATGCAGTAAACTATTGCACTCACTTTTACTTTAACACATAAACTGCTATAACCAAGTGTTACTATGAAACGTAAAATTTTCAGACAATTTTTCATACTTAATAAATTCAAAATATATTGACATTATTACTTCTTTTACACTATTACTGAAAATATATTTAAATTATAGGACGTTATGCAGAACCGGACCTGTGGGCATTTGTTTGAAACATTTGAATGGGACCTCGATTCTTTGGGGTCCCTATTTTTTTAAAAATATTTTGTTTAAATATATACACATTAATATAATTAGTGTTTATCTATAAGAAAATTTCAAAAAAAGTAAAATAAAAATAAAAGTACTTCATAAAGAGATTTATAAAATAAAAAATATATTTTGGTTGTTATAATTTAAATATAAATAAAATACATATTACAATTAAAATTATATATTAGTATGCTATTAAAACTAATAACTTTGATTTTTTCTTTAAATAAATATATAATATAAAGTATTTATTAAAAAAAATAATGATTAGGTCTCGAAAATCTGAAGACCGGCTTTGAGGTTATGCACACTTTAGTTTTTTTTCAACAAAAGACAAAACTAAACTAAGTAGATTCCTGAGCCGAGAGCCATCTCGGAGGAACGGAGTCGACATAAACCATAGCAGAAGGATGCACACTTTAGTTATACTAGGTGATTTTCTCATGCTCATGCATGGATATAAATATTTCTAAAATAAATATATACTATAATAATTTATTGCTATTTACTTTTAATTTTAAATTAATTTATAATTTGTATGTATCATTTATATTAATAACATTATATTACTTTAATTATACATATGATTTTATATATGTTAAATCTAATCGGTTTTGTTGTTTTTACAGTCGATTTTGTTATCATTTGAGTAAATTAGATTGCATCTCTGAATTCAACCGTAATATTTTTTATTCTATATATTAAAATTTTAATTAATTTCTTATTTGTATTTAGGTGGTTGTTGTTTAGATATGTAAATATATTTTATGAAGATTATGTATAAATTAAGATATATTGTGCTTAAAATGAAATAATAAAAAATAAACTAAAATGTTTGATTCCAAATTACATAAATTAATATAACGATAATATTCTGAAGTCTCATGCATATATATGTAATTGAAAGATATTATAGTCAACTAAATATATAAAAATAAATAAAACATTTCAATAATACTAATTATCAACTATTTTTAGTTAATTAAACATCTATGAGTTTATGTTACTTAAATTATTTTATGTTATCATCTAAGAAAAATTTGTGAACTTTCCTTTTTTTGATGAAATCATATTATATATAGGGCAATTGCAGTAGATATACACGAAATTAAAACTATTTAGGTGGTTGGATATGCACTGTTCTAATTTATAAAAATTCCAAAAGTATCCCTATAATGTAGTTACGGGACTTCTGATTGACCTATCGCTACAGTTATCCTATACAACCTATCTGTCGCTGTAATAATGATCCTATAGCTGTCTACATCACGCCATTGATATTATCAGCTGAAAAAAAAAATCTTTGGACGCATTAAAATTAGCGTATTCGAGACTAAAATCAGGGAAACACAAAATTTGAGAGCGGAAGCTACGAAGTGAGTTTTTTGTGGGAAATCTGTTTCGCTGCTCGTCGAAGAAATGGTGTCTGCTCGGCTGGTTGATTGTCCTGATATACCAGAAGAAACAGAGATGCAGCCAAATCCAGATATGATGTTTGCAGCCGGTGAGGAACCAGTTGGGGTTCGTGTTCTTAGCTATCAATCATCTAGTGCTTTAAAACGGATTTTTAATGCGTTAGACGAAGGAGAATTAGATATTATAAGGAGATCTTCTTTTGGGAAGTTGATAGAGATTGCCGACAAACCAGTTTTTTCTGGTAGATTCGCGCGTTATATGTTGTCAAGGCAGCTGAAAACGAAGAAAAAGCACGAAGCGTGGTTTCGATTTGCTGGTAAACCGGTCCGGTTTTCACTTCTCTAATTTGCGATTGTGACGGGCCTACAATGTGGTCAATTTCCCCCGAAGTCAAAGATGAAGCTAAAGGAAACAATAACTGAGCAACGTTATTGGCCGTCGTTATTCGGAAAAGTTGACACGGTGACCGTCTCTTCCGTCATCAAGATGATGTACCGGAAAACAGTCAAGGATACGGAGATCCGGATCAAATATGCATGTCTGGCGCTGCTTGAATCTGTTTTGCTGCTAACAAGCTTAAAGATGAAGATATCAAGAGATCATGTTGAAGCTATAAAAGATCTTGATGCGTTTTTTGCCTATCCTTGGGGGAGAGTAGCATTTGACATGCTTATGGGGAGTATCAAAGAGAGAGATGAGATAGCTTTGTCGCAAAACACGATTGCTATAAAAGGATTTGTTCTTGCATTACAGCTTGTTATGGTAGAAGCAGTACCGGCGTTGACAGATGTTGTGCAAGATACGTGTTCATCATCCGAATCAGATAGTGAAGATGTGGATGGACATGGCCGTGATATTTTCTGTAAGAAACAGACTCTGAACCCTGCACACGCACGCAATGTAGATAAGAGAATTGATGTAAGTTATTCTTTCCTGACAAATATTGTGCAATTTATACATTTATATTTTCAAACATTAAGATGACATAGAGCGTCGTTTTTCTTGTATTTAATATAGCACACGCATTTGCATGTTTAGGTTCTCGTAAATAGCGTCTTGGTTGAAGATCCGGCCGGGCCGATAAACGCGGGAAATTTGGTTTATTCAGACGAAGAACATGATGCGCGAGTTGAAAGCATGTTAGTGCGCATTAGCCGTAGCCATTGTTTCAATAATTCTGATTTTCCCTCTGGCCTTAAAAAGAGTGATGTTGATCGTATGCGAGAAGTGGTTAAATCAACTACAAAGCCAAAGAGAGCTAAGAAGTTCCAGTCTAATGCGCAAGACAGTGAGACCAGTTATATCGTTCAGGTTGTGCTAGAGAAAATTAAATCTGAGGTTGCTTCAATGGAAAGAAACATCAAAGTGGCGACTTCTGGAGTAGAAGCAATAGAACAGAAAGTTGGTGTCTACGTTGAAACATTATTAGAAAAGTTTAAGGAAGAAATGCTCACATTTGTCACTGAAAAGGTTTCTACTCTCTGGAAAGAGCACATAGGTTCTTTGAGTGGAGCAGGAACCATTCCAACGTCTCCCACGAAAGAAGTATCCGTTCCTGCGACTCATTCAAGTCCGGATGCTGATGTCAATGCCATGACTATACAAAACGTGCTGCGAGATATTAGTCAGTACTCTACTCCTCCAAGATCCAATCGTATGAGCGAAGTAAGAATTATGTGTTTATATTTTATTGTAAGCTTTCACAGGCCTATCATAATTATTATTTTTACCAAATTTATGTGTACATGTATATATTACTATCAGGCTGGGAATCTCACTCCAAGTAATAAAGCTCATGCTGGATCTGGATATGTTTGCGTCACACCGGTGCTTCAGTCATGTGCACAGTCAGCTAACAGCGAAAATCGTTCTAGGCAAAACTCCTTCCATCAACGTTTGGTGAGTCAGTTTCTTCATTGTCAAAAATTTACATTATACATTAAATCTGTAAAGCCATGAGGTTGATGTTATAAATAATTTGTTGTTACTGTTATCAACCCAAAGGAGGGTCGTAAAAGGCAGCCATAATGTTTGATGGATGAACCTTCGTTCTCGCTTGGACTAACACAGGAAGCGCTTATTCCGGTTGAAGTTCCTATATTGCCGACAAACCAGGTTCATCATCAGGAACCTATAGCCGACATTAATGTTGGTTACAACAATGAAGAAGGCCAATCATCATGGAGAAGTAAGAGGCAGAAGACGGTTCCATCAGGTCTCGTTTGTGATTATCAATGTGATCCGCATTTACTTGCTCGTCTTAGGGAATCTCAGAGGTGCATATTTGTTATACAAGATATATCTGAACAGACAAGAAAGTATGCAAAACTGGTTACCAAATTGCAAGGGAAATTGTAAGTTTATCATTTTGGGTGTAGCTTTCCATAATGTATTTGGTTCCCTTGACGTGCGTGTTTATTATGTACTTCATTTTTCTTGTTAGTGTGTTCAACATCTTGGGATTGGCAGTATCTGCAAAGGAACTACTACTAATTGTGGATCGACCTCGTACTTACTCTGCTAAGGTATGTGGGGATTAAGACAACATTTTCACATACAACTATTCGCCTGGGTCAGTTGCTAACTGCTTGAAAATTTGTTTCAGGTTTTTGATATTCTAATTCGAGTTCTACGTTCGGTTATGACTCCATTGCTGCCTCCTCAAGGTTCTCGGAGTGCTGCATTTCTAGATACCAAATTTGTCCCTTCTATTATGAGGACCTTCCCAAAGTTTCTCAAGTCGAAAAATAAAGAAGGTTACCTATTTCCTAAAGGGCTTACTGGGATTTTCCCTTCAAAAGAAGCTCCGATGCTCCATCCAACAAGGTATTACTTTCCATTGAATGTTGCGAACAAACATTGGGTAGGAATCTGTTTTGATGCTGGTTGTGGGAGTATTATCATCCTTGATTGCAATTTGGCATTGCACAAGGATGCCGCACTGGAAAAATTATAAAGCCAGTCGTGCAGATGTTATCCTATCTTGCTAGATATGCATGTCAACCTTTGGGAGCAGAGCCTGTGATTCAGTGTTATGATGTTGCTAGGCCAAAGTCAGTAGCTCAGAGTAAAGTTCATGTTGACTCTGGGTTGATGGCTTTGTTGATGATGGCGTATCACGCCCTCTATGGCCTCGATGCGTGTAAGACAATAACTAGAGAATTGCTTGAAGAGGAAGGGAAGAGTGCAGCAATATTGGCGTATGAGTTCAAGGAGAAGTTGTAGATCATATTAGCTGTTGATGTGTCTTTGAAATAAATGATCAAACTAACTTTGAGTGAGTGTAACATGTTCGACTTTGACTGAGCAGATTCTTATATGATCTGTTTTAGCAATTTCACCTTCGTTTGAACTTATTTGGATTTGAATCGTATTTGTTTGAATTATCTTATGAATAGCTTTCCGTTTGTTATCTGCTTATGTATCACGTTGGGAGTTTAAAGTGCCTTTAGGTTGGGTATATATATGGTTTCAACATTAATTGTTTTGTTCATTGTTTAAAACCGGCTTACAAACGTTCCAATATGTTTCCCTTATATGTGTAACTTTTGTCGTTTAGACATTTATGTATAAAATAACAAGAATTGTGTATGTAACGCATGCTGCAAATACATGTCAGTTATGTGTATTATTAGTTTACAATAGAATTGTGAATGTAAAGTGAAATGATGGGTCAGGTTGAACTTTATAATCAAATAATGCACGCGTATTGAAAATAGTATGCCTTGTCATATCTTTGCTTTATATACTTGTAAATTTGGTTTCAGTCTTTTATGAATTGAATCTCATCATCATATCTATCGTAGAGTAGCCAGCTATGAAGTTTACATTTTGTCAAATTTTAAATATTTTAGCTTATTTTTTTGTAGATGTATGTGTTCCTCTATAAATTCTCTAGATGCATTAAGTTATTGTCAACTCACATAGGGTTATTACCTATACGTCGACTATTTGTAACAAGGTTAGTTAGCATATTTGTTATAATGTGACATTTATAGGTGAATACTAATTCAATTTCATTTATCAGATGACAACACCTCAGCGTGTCTGTTTGTTTCATGGAGCTTGGCGTCGTAACGAAGATGGCCATTGGAATTTTCAGAGGAAGCTTAGTGACCTTGGGTATACGGTTATGGTGAAGCCGACTGAGACGGTTGAAGGTTTGGCGCAGCTTGTCCGTGAACGTTATAATTTGCAACCTGAGACACCATTGGTGATGGCTTACCACCCGCCTGATTGGTTGCTTGAACCACTGGGAACTCGCACTCCCCCAATATATCTGACGACAACTTCCCAAGTTGAAACGATGATGCATATCCGTTCATGGTTTTCGGAACTGACGCTCTGCGTTTCTTCAGGTCCTGAAGATGTTGCTCATTTCCAGTTCTTAAGCAATACCACATTCACCATAGGAGGTGCTACGTTTGTTTTCAATGGTTTGTCAGGAGATTTTTATAGTATACATATAGTATATCCAGAATTTTATATACAAGTAACACTTTTGATTAACATGGCGTGGTAGGTCTTAATGACAAAGAACTTGTCGCAAGCAAAGAGATTCTGGAGGAGATATTCAATGACCAAGAACGGGTGACGATATATAGGTCTCATCTTGAAATTGAAAAGGCTAAAGAAGAGGAAAGAGTTACCGGTGGTTCAGCCAGTCTTTCATCCACTCCAAGTGTTGGAGAAGGTTTGGTCTTATACTTAGTTAAATAAAAAAAATAAGTTCGGAGTGCTGAATTGCTAACTTGTGTTAGTAATTTTGTTAGCTTCTACATCTTCGCCATCTGGATCACGAGAGTAAGAGAGGGGGTATGAACATGCGGACGCCAACTATGTGATGTTAAGGCGTCATCGAGTTCGACTTTTGATGTATTCTACTGTCTTTGATATGTTTTGCTAAATAAATGCAGTGTGTTGTGTGTTGATTCGAAGGTTTGTTGGACGGTGATCTGTTCCTTGGTTTGTATAATAAAATTTTCATGTGTGTTATTTCTAAAACTTTTTCATAACCATGTGCAATGTAATCGGATAATGGATGTTAATGTATTTGCTTCAATCTTGTTTTATTGGTTAACTTTTATATTAATAATCACTTACTTTCTTATGCTTTTCGTATGTTTTACGTAACTGGATATATGGATTAACGATAGTATTGAGGTCTAAGTTATGATATCTTTATAACTTGTGTAATATAGTTTATATGTTGTTTTCGATTAACTTTCATTTCCCGTTATGGTATAGACAAGTTTACCTTAGAGTTTATAGTATTTTGTGTCCTGTGTGACACTTGTATTTCTAGATTAGTGTTTTGGTAGAGACAAACTTTACCTTATATAATTTTGATTTATAACAAAAATCCAGTTTTTTGAGATTTCAATCCGGATTAAACAGCTTCCACTTTCTCCCTTATATGTACTGCTAAACGTACGGTTCCTGATAACATGTATTTTTTATATATTATGTGTCCTTAGTACTTTTGTTTCCTCTAAATCTTCATGTTATGTTATCAATAGTGATAAAAAACCAAAAAATAAGTAACGTTTCTGTTGTCATGTGGCCATTGAAACCGATAATATAAGATAGTACGAAAATGGCTTCTTATTTATATTACAATCTCGGGAACAAGTTTAAAACCTGCCTCAATCTAAACATGGACTCCACTATTTTACATGTCATGTTTTTATTTAATATGTCTTCCTTAATCCACCTATCTTTCCAAACACCTTCATCATCCGAGAAGAGCCAATTTCGTTTTGCTTACACCTTTTTAATTATATGGCAACTTTACATGTTGCTTTGTTGTGTCCACGTCCCTTACAACGGCTACAAACATGTCTTCTTCGAGGAGTTTTCATCTAGCAAAAAAAAGGTTACGTTAATAGTTATTTGAAAGGACCATACCTTATTAACTCGAAAGTGCTTACTCTAATTTCTCCTGTGGACAATATCCTAGTTTTCCGCGGTCTGCCTGGAGGACGTTTACTTGCGGTGGGAATATTGCGACTTCTTCTCCTTCACCATTGATTTTGACTTCACTCGCATTGACATTGTTGCTTATGGGTAGTATGTTGTCAGCATATGCAGATGCTAGCGTTGCAACCGTGTAAAAGGAAGATACGAATTCTTCAATGCTTTTTTTTTCTTTGATTGCCGCTGCAATCGCATGTGGGCACGGTATAAGAAGGCTCTGGAAGGAGAAACAAGTGCAAGATTTTGTGCACAGGTTAACGTGGTACGACGAGCCATTCGTCTCTTTCACATCGAACTCAAGATCATTAATCTGGCTTACAAGCATTCCACCGCTAACCTCGAAATTTTCTTCCACGATTTCCTTAACGCGTGGAGTTAAACGTCCACTGCAAACCTGGCTCACTTTCCGCCTTTCTGCATACCAGTTCATCAGTTTGGACCTTATATACTCCACCAAATGCGTTATTTGATACTCTCTTGCTTCGCGAAAAACCGAGTTCCATGTCTCAGCTACATTACTGGTCATGATGTTGTAGCGCTTTCCAGTGAAATGAACTCGTGCCCAGTGCTCGAAACCAATTTCAATTAGGTATTCTGCACATGAAGCATTAATCTTCTTTATTTTGTCGAATGCGCCGTCAAATTCACTGATTTGAAATGCCCTGGCTGCCTTCCCCACCAAGTAACTAAGATGTTTGTTCTTAAAATATGTCCTTATGTTTCGTTTTAGATGAAAAATGCATGCACAATGTTGAACTGCTGGATATACCTGCAAGTATATGGAAAATTAGTTCGAATTTATACATGTATATCCAAACGGCAAACTTGTGCAATGTTCATCTATACATCTATGTATGTCGAGCTAACACCAGGAAAAATACCTTTGCAATTGCATTGTAAATGGAAGAATGTCTGTCGGATACAAAGACAAGCTCGGTTTTGTTGGGGATGAATTCCAAAAGCATTTGTAAAAACCATTTCCATGCATTGTCATTTTCACCGTCTACTATAGCCACGTCAATAGGAAAAACTTGGTAGTTGCCATCCTGTGATGATGCTGTCAATAAACAACCAGCATATTTCCCTCTCAAATGCGCCCCATCAATGATTATGACATTACGCATATGCTTCAAGCCGCTAATACATGCACCAAGTGCAAGGAACATGTATTTGAATCTATGCCCAACTGTTGAATCGAAAACGGTATGCAGTTTTGCAATGGTGCCCGGATTTGCAATCACTAGTCAGTGCAGGTAATCCGGAAGCAGTTTGTACGATGTAGCAAACGATCCTTTTGCATATTCCACTGCAACTTCCCTAGAACGCCATGCTTCCAATACGATATCCTAACATCGTGATCTCCTAGCATGAGTTGCATTATTTCTTGTGGGTGTGATCCGCCTCCTTGACCAGCAAATCTTGACTTGAGCATTTCTCCAATAACAGAATGTGTTGCTTGTTCTGCATATCCTGTGTAAACAGAATTGATTAGTTGTGTTTAAATCATGCGAACAAATAATTAATTTATGTAAAAGTGATGACTTATGATCAATTATTTGGAAATATTCTTCCATATCTTGGCAATATATTATGTTCTAAATTCATCGAACATGTGCCCATGTATAAATTCCATATTGATAATGTTGAATTATTAAAAATGCAAAGCATAAATTTCATACTTTATGAATTGGTTACGAAGAATATGGATATACATGAAAAAATCGTAAATTGGTTAATATAGTACTGTCTTTTGTTTGTCAAACTTTAGCTTCAAACACTTAAAACCATATGTTTTGGTAATACCTGCACGGTCGTCTACTGAGCATGTGTGTTGTAATTCTACTTTCCGAATTTCGTACGTGTCGACATTCTTCAATTTAATTGCATAAACCCTCTAATTGCATGTTTGACTAATGCATCGCAGGACCATTCCTTCGGGAGATGAACGTGTGTTTTTAAATCGGAATTTATGTCTCAATGCATATACTGCCAATTGTTGTTTGAAATCAGCTCTACTTGTAAAAATCTTTCCCTCGTATAATTCGTCCGAGTTAATTGTGTGCTTTCCTACAATGCCGTCTTCGCATTGGTTAATATTAAGTTTTAACAAAGCAAAAAACATACATTTATTTTACATTGATATTTCACATTACAAGGTTCCGCAAACATATAAACAAAGCCACCGTTATACTTTAAACAAAAGCCAAAAAGGATTTCAGTGCGTCCAACTATTTCACAACAAACATCTGTGACTTGGTTATTTATCTAGATTTAAAAGTAGCAGATGATATTAATTTAAGGGACCAAACCCACCGCAGGTTTCGTCAGATTCAGAGGAAGAGTCATCGAGTGTGCCCAATGGAACTTGAGCGACAACGGATGTCTTATTTCCAACTCCAAGTGTGAGCTCGAGGCAAGGCTCTACATCGGTTCCTTTTTCAGGTGCAGACGGTGTAATCATGTTGACGTCTTTGCAGGAGTCTGTCTCCAGTCCAGCCGACGAATCACCTTATAGCATTAGAACAAGCGAATGAGTAACAATAATATACAGTCTTTAAGACAATTGTTTCATAAGTATAGATGCTTTATTTGTTACCTTTTATGAAACTGGGTGTATTGTTTTGCACGTCTGTAGAATTTGGTTTGTTGACTTGCGTTGGAGTGGCGTTGCTTATGTTATTGTTGTGGTTGATTCTGTCAGAAGAGTCAGTGGTTGAGCTATCATCATCCTCGTCGATGATAATTATTGTTGCAGGTTGGGGTGCAGAGACTCGTCTGTTAGCCGCCAGTGGCAAACCTAATACGCCTTGATTCTCGTGTGGTGACTCTCCAACATACACCTCATAGCTGTCTTCTTCATCCATCATATCATCCAAGTAGGGGTCTTCTTGCGTGATGTCTCTCCATATGCGTAGAGGTTGCACTTCCAAAGGTGTAGAGAGGTGGAGAATTTCAGCTGGTTGCAAATTTGGGACTGCATTTTCCAGATCCTCCAGAGACATGGGCTTGCCATAGAGAACTAGGAATGTTAGAAATAACATTAGATATTTACCATATGAGTTATATAAATTGTCTAACTATCAACGTCTACCTATCACCACAACATGTTTTTCAAAAGTTCTTAAATTGTCTAACACAACATTGCTATTATTACTTAGTAACGTAAAATTCTTTTACGTGTTGAATACTACTTATACAAGTTGCCCTTTTAACTAGGGGTTTAATAATGATCATCGGTTTTATAATTAATATGCTACTCGTATAAATAAGTGATTTACGCTACCTTCTTCATAAGGATTGAAATACGTTAGATCTTCTGGTGACATGCTACCATCTCCGTCTATAGATATAATGTCATCCACGGTTAAGCGCTGAAACTGTGCTTGGTCTTGTGTTTCGCCTTCATCATTAGGAAAACCATAAACCATCTCTATCTCTATCGCAACACGGAAGACAATGAGGAGTTGTGGTTCGTTGAACATTATCTCCAAGATATGCTTGCTACATACGATCGGATGGCCACCAACTAAATCTGCTAATATTTAAGAAAATGATGTTATTTATGTTCTTTTACGGTGAAATACTGTTATGAAATGAGTTAAAGAATCGAACCTCTTATAGCTTGCCGATGCTGTGCTTCTGTAACCTCCTCACCAAGGTAAGTTGTGTCACCTATTGTGAAAGGGGATCGACAGAAGAACTGGTACTTGGCAACTAGTTCAGGTCCACTAGTTACAAAGGGCACAGCTTCAGCCATGTAGTCCTCCACACTTGTCATAATCTCAACATCTTTGTCACTATGATGATTTTTAGAATTCTTAGAAAAATCAATTGTTCCATATTAATATATACTAGGTGGTAACATGCGCCTTGCGCATGGTGAATAGACTAAAATAAATTAAAACTTTTAATTTATGCCACAATAATTGAGCCAATCAAAATATATTACTTCACAAGATTAGTGGCATGGACTATTCGCGAAATTTGTCTGGGCTACGAAATTAATTTTAGCTGTCTATTTTAAAGTATTAAAAGTACTATAATTAAGAAATCATCATATAGGAAACAATATTAACTTTGTAAATTAAGCTGATTGACAATTCTTGATTCCTTAATTTTAGAGTCTTGGTAAGCTAAGAGTTTAAATGGTATTTGTAAGTTTGTATCGTCCAATCAATCAAAAGATAAGATTCAATCTGCGTCATAATCCATAATCAATGCTTCTATCAAATCAATTAGGGGTTATATGATTAATATTCATATACAAATGACATTATATAAATATGAACCATAAATGTAACATACCAAAACAATAGTGAGAAACATGAATGCTTCTTTAAATATATATATACTAGTGGTTTGTCCGCGCTTCGCACGGAGTGTTGTTAATTTTATAACATAATATTTAATATTCTTTATAAATTTATTTTTTATATTGTAAATGAACACTTAAGCCTAAGATATGGCAAATTCATTTTCAGGTATTTCAATTCGTCATTGTCATTTGTTTAAAATAAGAGAATTAATATTGGATAAGTTTATAGGTCATTGAAGCTTAGTTATATTTGTTAGTCATTTGGATTTATATTGTGTATATCATGAAGTGTTTAAAGTTTTTGACCAAAGTGAGTTCCAAATAACTCTTTGGAAGTAGACAAAGAATATATATATATATATATATAAATCTATGTATGTATTATTTGTAAATGAACATATCTATAATATTATTTGAGAAGTCAGTTTCCTATGTGTCGTTCTCACGTTAATTCTCACGATAGTTGATTACACTGATACTCTTAATGAGTTAAAAATATTATATAAAAATATTATTATTATTTTTATTTAGTTTCCTTTTTAAAATTTTCCAAAAAACATATACATGCGATAAAAAGCAATTTTTTATAAAGTTAAAAAAAAACAAATTGAAAAAAAATATATGTATATATTAGGCCTATTTGGCCGAAAAAACACGAAACGAAAGTTTATTTGGAGATCATGCAAAATAAAATTCAATTTGGTGATCGGATAAAGAAGGTGGTGGGAAATGACAGCAATATCCCCTACGAATATCGAAGCTATGCCGATGGACTGCAGTCCTAATATAGGCATATCTAAACTAGATACACTTGTCAGGTTCTGTCAGAGATAATGACATTTTGTCTCACATAGTTCCCGCGTAAAGAAGACTTTCGAAAAGAACAAAAATTGTATTTGCCACACGAATATAAACTTAACCTGACATGTATCAAGATTGCAATTTATAAAATAAGTCCTTCGCAATTGGCTTTTTGACAACAATAGCCAACAAAATGTAAAACGATAATAGAGTCCAATGGTAAAGAAATCATACATACAAACATAATTTTATATAGAGCAGACGTGAACTGGTAAGATTATTAAACATTAGTATATCACTAAGATAAACACGTAAACCTATTTCAGAGAACACTAATAGAAAGCACGAGTATAACAAAGAAAGAGGAACAACAAAACTTAACCCTGATAGAACCCAAGTGATAACTACCAATAGGAAACAAATTTATCTTTTTATCATGTAGACAATAGCAGCTGTTGCTACGGCCAACCCGGTCAACGAAAATAATACCAACTGATAGAACATCTTCGCAAACGTAATATTATGAGCAACACTGATATCTTCAACAGACCTCTACAGAGCCATGTTGCTCGCATTTAAAAAAGCGTCGTCCAGGATTTGCATCGGTCGAAGAGATGCAAATGCTTGTTGATTGAAAACAATGGCAAAGAGGAGCAGTGATGGTTGTGTGCGATGAATAGAACCTGAAGAAGATTCACCAACTTCCCCCATTGAATTCGCCCAGTTTTTTAGAATGGCAACGAAGCTGAACACTTCATAAATTTAAATTGTAGACAATAAAACTCAATTTTCCATAAGGGGTCGAATATAGTCAACACACATCAAAGGGCGAATCTAAATAAGTGGTCGATAGAAGCACAACGTTACAATTAACAGCAACCATAAACTGAACCAGATCAATTGAACAACTCGAAAAATCTAAGCCAAAACCGATAACCGGTTTAGACCAATTTCGCGTCCCAAACAAGGAGATGATAATGTCGAGAACATTGTAAATTATAAAAAAATGTAACGTGTCAGAGATATTTTCCATAACCTACACAACTGTGATGATGATAGCTAGTACTAGGTAGCAGGTGCACAAGTTGCTTGCATATTACCTGGATTTTCTTTTTTTTTTTACTCCACCTCTTTATCTAATTTTTGCTATAAATAGCGACTACCGGCGAGCAAAATCCCAAACAAAATTCACCACAGAAAATCCAGTTTCTTAACGTCTGCTCCGGAAATAGCCTGGAGAAATCAACAGTTAAGGTACTAATCCTGTCTTCTTCTAGGTCAAACCTTTATACACACTAAAACTTAACAAAACTTTTGATCGGTAAACTTGTGATATATAAAGTTTGTAGTTGTGTTTTAGCTAAAAAAAAAAAAATTCACATGCAGATGGGACGGTTGACTAAGCTCATTCTCGGGCTTTGGAGTAAGTCGGCCAATGGAGAATGGCGTTTTGAGAAAACATCTGCTTATCATGGTGAATGTGTCGTAATTAACAAGAACGCGTCTCTTGAGGGCCTCCTGGAGCTGATACGTATAAGGTTGGATCTTGGAATTCTCACTCTTGTTCATATATTGTAATGCTCCAGGATTAATACATAATGGATATATTGACCTTATAATAAACCATATGATTTATTGCCTGATTTCGTGCTCCGTGATGCAAATCGTTGGCTTTAGTTTAAAAATTGAATACAATTATTTCCCAAAGTAATTTTCTACCTCAAAAGAAAGGATGTAGTCCATTCATAATGTGTTTTATAACTTAGGTGAGTTTTTTAACTTCCCAATATTTAACATGGTCAAAGACCATTAAGTAAAAGTTTAAATTGTGTCAAAAAATTATAGTCCACTTAATTAATCCAACTGAGTCTTTTTGTTATGAAATTCACGTTTTTAATTGATTTTTTTTTCAAGTTATAATGTATTTTCATGTAACAAATTGTAATTCATGTAATGTTATTTAACATTCATAATATAAAAGTAGCATTATCCCGTGCAAAGCATGGATCTTAACCTAGTGTTTGTATATATTAGGCGAGATTGTTAGATTACAATTTTCTGTTTAAATTTTATTAGGGGGAATTCGTTTGAACTTTCTGTAAATTATTAAGGTAGATAAAAAATTTGTAACAACCTGTCCCACCCACTAGGATCTCCATATCAACTGGTGACAACTAGTCCTGTGGGAGTGTTGTCAAAGGGTTAGGTCTTAGGTTCGAGGAACGCCAAGCGCACCAACAACCTAATTATGGAGTCAGAGAGGACTCATAATTGAGGGGTTGGAGTCGGTGCCCTGCAGAGCTGTGAGCCTGAGGTCCTAGTGAGTGGGACGGGTTGTCACATAAAAAGTGCAGCTCAATTGGTAACAGCTTGTCCTGTGTTAGAGTTGTTGAGGTATTGGGTTCGGGTAACGCCAAGCGCATCAATAACCTACATGGGGGAGTAAGTGAGGGGTTAGAATCAGTGTCCTGCAGGGCTGTGAGCCTAGGGTCCATAGGATCAGTGGGGTCTACGAAACGTGTTGGCACAAATTTAATAACCAAATATTGTATACACTATGTATACATATATGATTTTCAGGGTTTATAGTTTTGTAATTTAGGGTTTAGGGTTATCCTTCCACATATACATATACATATACATTTAGGGACAATGCTAAAGTTGACAAATATATAATTGAAAATCATTCTAATACAGACTCCATTTTTCAATACTATTAAGCTTATGTCTTCGGTATGTAACTATATAAATTATATTATTCAATCAAATATGATTGCAGGAATGAAAAATAATGGTTGTTCCATCCCATATTTAACAAGAAATAATTTTTTTTCTTTTTTTCTCTATTAAAAAATGAATGGTGGGGAATGAGAAGAAAAAATTATTCTTTGTGAATGGTGATTTTTTTTAGGAATGTTAGGGAATACATTATTCCTCCTCGTTCCTTGGTCACCATACATTATTTCTCCTCGTTCCTCATTTCTATACAAAAGCTAAGTATATATTTTCTTGTTGCATAGTCTGTATATCGTGTGTTTGGAATAATGATAGTTCACTCGTTAGTCTCATTTCTTTTTGTTTACCTGAAAGGAAAAAGTATTAATTATTATTGGTTACAGATATATAGATTAATTATCTCTAAGCTATATTTTAGATAGGTTTGACTCATAATGTAATGCCTCGACCATCCACGGCTAATGGGCCTCCCACCCCCGGTCTCTTGGTTCATGGGCCCATCCCGTACAAGAGGCGGTGCATTAATTTTTTTGAGATTCGAAATCATTGTTCACTGATCCTGCAATTACCACAAGACTTTTCCTCGTCCTTTGGCCTCACTCGCACGATATCGAGAATCACTTCCCGATAAGTCACCCATCCTTCCACTTCTCCAACTCAAGCACGCTTAATTCTAGAGTTCTAAACGGTGTGTTTGAAAATGTAAGTTTACTTTGGTTAAAAAAAATGGATCGTTTCAATTATCCTCCAATTAACCGGAATTCGTCTTGAATTCCATGATGAACTGTGAAAGAACTTCAATGGTTTAAAAGGAAAGAAAAACGCTAGATGATGAACAAAGGAAACAAATAGAAACTTGTTCTTCACCTGCAAACAAAAAAAAATCAGAAATGCTAACATCTTACCGAATGCTACCGGACATAAGTGTCATTTTTTTCTCTTTAAAAAACTTCTAATCCCAAAATATTAAAAATCGCTAAAATTTGAGTTCCATAAATCGTTGTCCCGGGTCAGAGCTGGGACGAAATCCCACTCTGATACCACTTGTAACGCTCCGATCGCCCACGCCTAATGGGCCTCACAAGCCCACTCTCTCGGCTCGTGGACCCATTCCGTGTGACGGGCTGTGCGTTAATTTTTTGAAGGTTTGAAATTATTGTTTACTGATCTTGCAATCACCACATGATATTTCTTCTTGCTTTGACCTCACTCGCACGATATTGGAAATCACTTCCCGATAGGTTACCCATCCTTCCACTACTCCAGATCAAACACGTTTATCTCTGGAGTTCTAAACAGATGTATGCCGAGAAAGCTAAGTGCACTTTGGTTAAAGAAATTTGGATCTATTTTGCATTTCCCAATTTATCCTTAATGAGCTTTTAAATTGTAGATAAAATCATAATTGCACAACAAGTAATATTCCAAAGAAGAGTAAGAGCAAATCTAAAAAAGAGATCAGGTTTTAATTGTACTGATATCTATGTTAACGATATACTAGACTTTAAATCGCGCACCCGGGCAGATGTTTTTCAATTTGTAATGTTAATTTTTACTATTTAACAATTTACAATTTTTTTATTTTTTATTCTTATTTAACAATTTATTTGTGAATAAAAAAATATTTAACATTATTATGTTTTATATGCATAGCCTTATTTTTAAGTATTATATTTTGATAAATTAATCCAAGTAATATATTACTTAAGTTACTTTTTATTCTATCCTTTTTTTTTTTTTTTGTCATCAATTTTACAGACTCATATTGACTCTGTGAACCAAACTGGGAGATCTTGATCCATGTGAACTACAAAAGACGTTTCCTTCCTAGCACTGCGGGCTAAGCTATCCGCCTTCTTGTTCTGCGTTCTTGGTACATAGATAATCTCTACTCGGAAAAAACTCTCTTTCAGGCTGTTTATATCTTCCAAATAACTTGCAAATGCTGGCCATTCTTCTGGTTCTGAAACCATCTTCACCAATTGAGAACAATCCGTTGCAAACGTAACATGAAATTGTCGTAAGTTTTTCATACATTCCATTGCCCATAATAAAGCTTCCATCTCCGCATGAAGAGGAGTAAGAGAAGCCCAAACATTCCTTGCACCCATCAAACCCGCAAATCCTTCTAGAGTACTGTACCATCCTTGACCTGAAAAAATCTCATTCTCTTTCCAGGAACCATCCGTAAAACACCATCTTCCTGGAATTGCCGGAAGAATCATAGCCTCTACCTGTGGAATCCTCTTGTGGTCAGTCAGTATTTGTGCCTCAGCCCAGAGTTTTGATTCTGTTTCTGCCAGTTTAAGGGTATCCAACGGATCCACATCCAGATTACTAAAGACTTTATTATTTCTTCCTTTCCATATATACCATAGTATCCATGCAAACTGATGATCTTCCATCTGTGGAACAATTCTCCAAAAGAGATGATCCATGTTCACAAAGAGAGAACTTGTTGGAAACATAGCTGGACTTGTTGGAATCTTTGAAAGAGCCCATGTCTGAAGTGCAGGAGGACATTCGAAGAATACATGGTTGATCGATTCCTCCTCAGCTCCACATCTTGCACAAACGATATCTCCGGGTATCCCTCGCTTATGCAGATTCTTCTTGACTGCTATACACCCTGTCACCAATTGCCATAGAAAATGCTTAATCTTTGGTTGGCACCGTATTTTCCAACAATATGCCTTCAAAATATCCACTGTGGGTCCAAACACTAATGGTGATCTTTCCTTATCTGGGTATATCCTTTCAATTTGATATCCAGATTTAACCGTGTATTTTCCATTATTTGTGAAATACCATCCATCTTTGTCTGCCATTCGAGTTCTACTCAATGGTATACTTTCTATTAATTTCACATCCTGTGGGTCCACCAAAGCCCGAAGCGCCGGCGAATTCCATCTTCGCAAATGAGGATCAATAAGAGAATCCACTGTAAGGTCTGGGTAAAGATTGTGTTGATTTTTATTTGCTGGTCTCGGGCGAGTGGTTGGGATCCAAGGATCGCTCCATACGGATATAGAAGATCCTGTTCCCACCCTTTTGATTAGTCCTTTGCTTACCAGAGATCTAGCTGAAATAATACTCCGCCAACCATATGACGGAGAATATGAACGAATCGGCTCCAGGGGTGATGCATTCCTGTAATACCGACCTTTAAAAACGCGAGAAAATAAGGTATTTGGCTTCTCTATCAGCCTCCATAATTGTTTACCAAGCATCGCTGTGTTGAAATCAGTGATATCTTTAAATCCTAAACCACCATCCTCCTTACTGACACATACTTTGTCCCATGATTTCCAATGCATTCCTCTTGTATTACCGCCAGGGCTCCACCAAAATTGAGCTACTGCACTCGTCAGCTTTTTTGCAGTAGCCTTGGGTAAACGATAGCAAGACATCACATGATTTGGCAAAGCCGTAATCACTGATTTGATGATCACCTCTTTTCCTCCTTTCGTAAAGAACTTAAAAGTCCAGCCATTGACCCTATTATTTAGCCTATCCTGTACGAAGACAAAAACTTGTATCTTAGAACCTCCAAGACTTTCCGGCAATCCTAGATAAGTTCCCATTCCTCCCAGATTCTGTATGCCCAAAATATCTCTTAGCTCTTGTCGGACAGATTCTTCGATTTTGTGTCCAAATTGAATTGAAGACTTATCAAAGTTTATTAGTTGACCTGAAGCTTTCTCATATTCCTTTAAGATCCTTAGAATAGTGTGACACTCTTCCTTTTGAGCTTTACAAAAGAAGAGACTGTCGTCCGCAAAAAGCAAATGCGATATTGAAGGGCATGCTCTGGCCACCTTTATTCCTGTTAATTGTTTCTCCCTCTCCGCCTTCTTAATATTCGCTATCAAAGCCTCGGTACACAGAATAAATAAGTAGGGAGATAAAGGATCTCCTTGACGTAAGCCCCTCTGTGGTATAATGAGTCCTCGAGGTTGGCCATTTAAAAGAACCCTATATTGAACCGATGATATACATTCCACCATTAGTTTAATCCAATGACCATGGAACCCCATTTTCTGTAATAACGCCTTAATAAATTCCCATTCTACCCGGTCGTATGCCTTACTCATATCCGTTTTGACAGCCATATATTTTCCTTTACACGCCGCATTAGTCCTTAATCCATGAAACATTTCCTGTGCTATAAGAATATTATCAGAAATCAAGCGTCCTGCCACAAATGCCGATTGCGTTTCTGAGACCAGGGAAGGTAGCAATAACTTCAAACGTTGACACAAAACCTTCGAAATAATTTTATCCATATTGTGTGAATGAATGATATTTATTGTATTTATTTCGGAAAAACAATTATGGTTATATTTTGCAAATAAATTGGTCTTTTGACCAAAAACTTAATATATTTTATTTGATAATATTTGAACCAAAAATAATTTTAAAATTTTGATATGAAACTACCAACTATTTTTGTGTAATCTTATAGTTCATATATAATTAGATAAGATTATATGTACATGAGAAAACTTAACTTTAATATTAAAAAAAAAAACAAGTTGATGTTATATATTTATATTATTCGATAGTTATTTTGATGCATTAGAATATCAAAATTTCATTTTGGTTCTATATCTTATAATATAAAGAAGAGGAATTCTCTTCTTGGAGGCTGCCACGTCACTAATTCGTGCAAGGAAAGCACGAGACCTGTCTATTTTTTTTTTGAAACGTCGCGTTTCATTAAGTGAATTGTGTAATATACGTGAGTTTCGTTATGTGTTATTTGGGCTTTTTATTGTCTTCAAGGCCTGCCTGCCTGTTCATCGTAGCCTTTGTTCTACGCCGTACGAAAGCTTGAGACTGAGGATTCTATTCTATGGGTTTCGATCGCGTCTTTTGATTTTCCAGGATGTTGCTGAAGACGAATCTGTCATGAGGAATCTCTGGTCGAGTTTCATCTGGCGTCGTTTCGTATGAGATTCTTCTTCTATGTAACCTTCGGGTCCATTGAAGTCTCCGTTAACAACCATCATTACTTCTTCGAACACAACAGGCACGATCAATCATTCAAAGCTTATTCTCTCTCTCTCTCTCTCTCTCTCTCTCTCTCTCTCTCTCTCTCTCTCTCTCTCTCTCTCTCTCTCTCTCTCTCTCTATGTGTTTACCTGTTGAATCGTTTTAATGATGGTGGTTTACAGGAGCCATAACCATGAACTCCTTCAGATCTTACTCTGTTGGACAGATCTTCCAAGCATCTCACGGTTTCGGCGATTCTTGCTTGGCTTAACAATGGCAGCATTAAAAGATGGCGGTTCTTGCTTGGCTCAACGGCAGTGATGGACGTATGGTGAATCAAGAGTGGTTCGGGCATGACGACAGGTTCGGCTTAAAGCTCTAACGAGGTGATGCTGATAATAGTGACATCAAATTATTTCGGTGACCTACTCTGAGCATTACCAGTGAACCTTCTGATTTATCTACAGGTAAGAAAACATTAGTTTATAGCATTTATCGGTTTTATTACAGGGAAATAAAAAAAATATAGTTGCATGAAACCATTTCTTGAGCTCTACAATAACAACAGGTGAAAGATGACATCTCACCTTCGGAAGCGCCCGTCTTGGAATGAGAATTTTTGCATCAACGGTTCTGATGGTTATATAATACATGTATTGTTGAAGGGGCTCAGCGAGCAAACAACACCTCACATTTCCAAGCAGAGAGTAATGAGAATGGTCCCGGGCTGTGTTTAAAAAGGCTAGCGCCTTTTGCGCCAAGGCGCAAGGCGCACTCAGGCGACAGCCCCATCGCCATGCACCTCCCAGGCGAGGGTATGGTCACTAAGGCGCGCGCCATGGAGCGCCTTGACCTTAAATCTAATGCGCCAAAAGCGCTTGAAAGGCGCGCCTTATAGATTCTAATCTAAAGCATTATGTTTTGACCCTCCTCTGTGTTCTAATCATGAGCTTCGTGGCATAGCCGCCGCTCTGTAACTTTTGTGACATACTCAGGTGAAGAAGACGATATAAACTAACCTAATTAACCCTAAATAATAAACCAACCCGGTTTATAATATTAACCCATGTGCCTTTCAATTTAATTTTAGTGGACCAACTTAACAATAAACTAAGTAACCCAAGATGAAAGTTTAATGAACCAATTTTGAACCAACATGAAACCAAATGAACCAACTTTAACCAACTTTCTAGAAGGACACGCTTAAGAATTGAGAACTAAAATAATGTCCGCAAGGCGAGCGCTTTTGTGCGCCATGGCGCATGGCGCAAGGCTAGGAGCATCTCCTTGGTTCGCCTAGCGCTTTTTGAAACACAGGTCCCGGGTTTGTTATGCTATGGGTCTTTACAGTGGTAAGTTTTTCTTTTCATGTGTATTTGCTTTGAAAATTACAGCTAAAAGACATTTTGAGCTGTTAATGACTAAAGGCTACTGGATTTTTTACAACAGGATTCATAGCGATGTATGCTACATAAGCTAGCAGAGATGTCGATTGATACCTTACCTCCTGTGTCAGCATTTTATATATATCGAAAGAAAAGGTGGACTCTTGGAGTTCATTGAGAAACGGATCAAGTTGAATGGTCACATGGTGATTGTTCTTGCTGAAGAACATGGCAAGAGTTGATGTGCAAAAGCATGGAATCTAACAGGAGCCTCTGATAAAAAGCTTCTTAAAGAGGTCGTTTCTGGCTACCACAAAGCATCAAGGTAAAAGTTAGATTAAAACTTTTTCATGCAATTCCAGATAATTATATGTTCCAGCGATATTGCATATATGTATCATTTTCTGCATGATGAGTTCTAACACTTCAGTTATATTCGTTTAGTATTGTGGTCAAGACCAATCTTAAATGTGTAGATCGTAGAGCTTTCACGTTCTAAACTACGAATACGTGAAGAAAGAACAACGTTAATCATTATTTTGTTAAGAAGTTCAACCCTAAGAATTGTCATTATTGTCAAGGAGAAAATAAAGAATCAGCATAATATTAAAGTAGAACGTGAAAGTCTACGGTGTGTTGTGATTCTGTAAATAACACAAATTGTATAGTTTATCACATTAAAAATATTTATTTTTCATTATCAAATAAATGTTATATAAAACAATTAATCTATTTCATTTATTTATTTGTTTTAGATAGTTATTTTGTTTCTAAGATTTCACGGGAAAATAACCTACCATTTTCTAAAATCATAGTAAAATCAACATTAACAATTAAACCATGTATTTTAAATATATTTAAATTTAAGGGCTTTTTGCAGAATTGACCTACAACTTAAAGTCAAACACAAAACTAACCTTCTTTTTTTTTGAAAATTAGTTTTACCCTATTCACCCCACAAGTCGTCTGTATATAATTAAATTTTGAAGTTTTTTTTTTCAATTGCAAAACTAACCTATAACGACTTAACTGTAAGTCGTCTACTTTTTAAAAAATATTATTATTTTAATTTTCACTAGACGACTGAAATGTAAGTCGTCCAGGAAATTCAAACTTCTGAAATAATCCAGACAAATGCAAAACTAACCTATGACGACTGAAATGTAAGTCGTCTAGCTTTTTAGGATTTTTTTTTAACCAAACAATAGTAGGCGACTTATTTTTCAGTCGTCCGAAATAACAGATTTCAAAGTCAATTGCAAAAATAACTTCTGCGTAAATAACTTATATTTTAGTCATCTGGAATACTTAGATTGAAGTCGTCCGCGTCGTCCTAAATGGACAACTTCTCTGGAAGTCTACTAGATGACCTCTGTGGATGTCGTCTGCGTCAATGTTTAATAAACATGCATTTTCTCTAAAACTATAAAGACTTTTTAATATTTTCTTGTTAATTCATGTTTATTAATGAATATTTGGGCTACTGAATGAAATTTATAACTTAATTGGTGATATTTATGAGGTTACCAACATTCACGTTAGTTAAAGCTTCTAACTGATCCGAGATCCGCTAGTTTTTAAGTCTTCTACGTTAGTTTTTGAATAACTTGTATTTTTAAGAGTGATAAGTAACTTCAAGATATGTAAAACTCATATTTACAAAATATGTTCTCTTCTTTAGTTTTACTAAATTTGACTAAGTTTTTCAACGCAAACTTATAAAAAATATGATATGCTTTGACTAGTTACTATTGTTTGTTTTCATCTCTTAAGTATTATTGTTATAGACAATAATGATGACTATTGTTATGAGTTGGAAGAAGGGTTAAAATGCTTCTTAAAATATTGTATCAATATGAAGCTACCAACATTCTTGTTTATTAAGATGAGAAAAAGGCCATTGGAGTTTATTATTGCATATGAGAGATCCAAAGATAAGAAAAAGGCTACTGAAATCTATTATTTCATTGATTTGTAAATGTGTAAACACATTGTTAGCACATTTAATACATCTTGGAAAACATTATTACTGATTTTACAAAAAATTCACAACTAAAAGAGTAGACATGCAATTCACAAAACATACCACAAACAAAACTATTATAGATCATTCCTCTACATAGACAAGCTTGTACTCCACTTGATATGGAAGAAAACTTTGTCAGAAGACTTCCAGGAAGTCCAGATGACTTTTAAGAAGTCCAGACGACTTCCAGGAAGTTCAGACGACTTTGTCAGAAGACTTTTAGGAAGTCCAGACGACTTTACAAGAAGTCCAGACGATTTTGTTAGAAGACTTCCAAGAAGTCCAGACGACTTCCAGACGACTTCCAGATGACTAACAGGTAAGTCGTCCCAGAAGTCTTCCAGATCTGAAAAACCTGCATATTAAATCCACATCTGAAAAACCTGCATATCCAAAAACGTTCAAATGGCTTAAAAACAGAAAAAATGAGTGGAAGATTAGATAAATCTACCTTTACAGAACACACAAAAATACATATTTAAAAATAATAGATCTACCTTTAAATTAGTGGAAGAAGAGTACCATCTAATTAAAAACCTGCAAAAAAGATAGATTAGTAAGAAAAGACATGAGACAAAACTGAAAAATTCATATAAAGTTTGGTGTTTTCAAGTCAAAGAGATTAGAGTGGGTTTGCAGAGTTTTAGTTTGGGAAAAAAGTAAGAACTTTATACAACAAGAAGTTACCAAATGAAGAAAAATCAGACATAAGAACTTACCAAAACGCTCAGATCTATTATGAAAGGGAGACTTCGTCAGAAGACTTCCATGAAGTCCAGATGACGACTTCCTGGAAGTCCAGACGACTTCCTGGAAGTCCAGACGACTTCCAGGAAGTCCAGACGACTTTGTCAGAAGACTTCCAAGAAGTCCAGACGACTTCCAGACGACTAACAGGTAAGTCGTCCCAGAAGTCTTCCAGATCTGAAAAACCTGCATATCAAATCCAGATCTGAAAAACCTGCATATCCAAAAACGTTCAAATGACTTAAAAATAGAGAAAATGAGTGGAAGATTAGATAAATCTACATTTATAGAACACACAAAAATACATATCTAAAATTAATAGATCTACCTTTAAATTAGTGGAAGATGAGTACCATTTGATTAAAAACCTGCAAAAGAGATATATTAGTAAGAAATACATGAGACAAAACTGAAAAATTCATATAAAGTTTGGTGTTTTCAAGTCAGAGAGATTAGAGAGAGGTTGGAGAGTTTTAGAATTACTTAAGCGTCTGGTTTAAATTATTTAAGCGGGAAAATATTTTTTTTTTTAAATTTTAGGCGGGAATATTTGGACGACTTACATGTAAGTCGTCTGTTTTAATTTCTTCACCAGACGACTGAAATGTAAGTCGTCTAGACCCTAAACATAACCCCTAAAATTAGCTTTTATATGTCCGGTAAATGATCCGGTTAGGTTAAAACGTACATTGGTAAAATTAAAGGTTCGGTACGATGTGGACGACTGAAATATACGTCGTCCGAGTAAATTATTCAATAGACGACTGAAATATAAGTCGTCCACACCCTAAACATAACCCCTAAACTTAATTATCGAATTAAACACTTCATAAAATCTAATCAAACTTGAAAAGTGTTTACTATACACAGAAATAAACACATATAGGTAAAAACTAATTTTTGAAAAAAACATTTTAGTTTACCAAAATCTAACCCTAACAATACATACAATACTACAACATATGTTTGCCAAACTCCTAAACCAAAGAATATCATGATTCACTACTTCCACTCATCTATCTTCAAAACAAATCAATTTTATCATATCTTAATTTATATCACTTAAAACTGTTTATAATTACTTGATTTTTATTTTTCACGCAGCAAAATATTTTTTTACAAGATTTATAAATTATTTTTAAAATAAACTGGTACCAGACGACTTACACTTCAGTCGTCCAGACGACTTCCAACATCTCAGACGATTTACTGGGGCTATATTCGTAAAAATGGCTTCTGTTTTTTTGTTTGGCCACAAGGGGCTGAGCTGTAATTTCACTAGGCTTTTAGGTTAGTTTTGCATTTGATTCAAGTTTGGGTATAGGTTTGGGATTAAAATCAAGTTGTGGGTTAGTTTTGGCAAAAACCCCTAAATTTAATTTATTTTTCAGTGATCTCAATACCAGTGATGCAGGAAGTGAAAAAAAAAATATTTTAATATATTAGAAAAATATTTCTTTTTAATATATATAATAAAAATTGGTATCTCGACATAGACATAAATCTTTCTACCCCGATGAAGAACCACCCATTATTATTTACATTACAATATCAAGCAAAATTAGAACTTTTGACAAACGAGAGAAATTTCAGAGAGCTTCACCAATTTTTCAACAAGAGAAAGTCGTTAAAAGCCAATTTTCAAAAAAAAAAAAGGGTCGTTAAACATGGAAATGAAAACAATGTAAATACGGGTTTACAACTAGATCATTGGTCGCACGAAGAAAGAGAAAAAAAGAAGAAGAGAAAAACCTATATGGTCATAGTTTGTAATCACTTCACTAGGTTAGCGCTTCTAGAGTTATAAGATTACCATTTTATACGACCTTTTATAAGGATACAAAAACAACGTATTACATGTGATTTAAACAAGAGACGTAAAATTTTAGGTTGGCAGGATAATAACATTCCACAAAAAAACAGAGACATTAGAAAATTTAAAAAAATGTTAGATGTAAATCTAAAAATATGAAATTTTGGATTCTAATAAATATATAAATAAATACTTAAAATTTTATTTAAAAAAAATAGTTTCAATAAGATTTTTTTCTTTTTAAATTATAAATCGGAAAATTTTAGAAAAATAAATTATAAAAAGTTCAAATTAAAAAAAATATAATTAAAACATAAAAAAAAAATTAAATATTTTTTATTATATATATAACAAGGATATAAAAATCATTTGCATGTTATTGAAAAATGTATTTTTTAAAATGTTTCTTTAATAATTTTAATAATAATAAACATGAATAGTTATATCAACAAAGTAAACATGAAAATTCTCTATATAAAATAGCTTATATTTTCAATTCCCCTTACCACCTCACCCAAAGTATATAATATTCTATTCACAACAAATTTTTAATATAAACACACTTAACATTTATAAACCTTTAACACACAAAAATACTTAAAAACCATCAACGTTATTGTACACTCCTCTTGCGAATCCTAACATGAAACACATACAATAAAATATACAATTATATAGTAATATACATCACACGACAATCATATTTCGCGCGTAGCGCGGACCGACCCTAGTATATATATATATATAACACAACTAAAGAATATATTTTAATGATTGTGTATAGTCGTATAGGTAAAAACATATTAATGAAAAAAGGGCCATTCACGTGTTGGTTGGAAAAATGGTTAACTTACAAAATCAAAGGCCCATTTAGAAAGTTAACTACTCTATCGTAGGAAAAATAGAAAAACAGTTTGATTAATGTTCATAAAAAAGTACTGATTGAAATGGAAATAGTTTTCGATGCTCAATGTTCACCACCAACCATCTTTTCTGCGAGTTCCACACCACTATATACTATTAAAATCATTTCCAAAGTGATCAAGATGTTATCAATCGTGAGATCGATAGAATCAAGGTGGTTTTCTTGATTTTTCGTTGTGAAAGCTGTACCGGTTCGATCCTCAGTTTCGGATTAACAAATTGTCATATGGGATAAAAATCATAACTTTACAGGAACATTTACTAAAACAGTTGATCCATCCTCACACACTCTGTCTCTATCTTAGTAAGTGTTAGGTTTTAATCATGTTGTGATCTTGTAGAGATAAGTAGAAAGTTGAGTATACGTAGAAAGTTGTTTCCTTTCAGATACTCTTTTCGATTGGCTCGTCGATGATTCCAAAATTCAATAGTCTTATTCTGATTTGACTTGTCTTGTTATATATTTATCTGTGAAATCAAAAAGTTGAAGTCTTTAATTTATTCTCGTTATAGTTTCTACAGAGAGTGAAACCATGGCTTTCAACTTTCAGCGCAACGTCTTCACCGTTGGCTCCTCCGTTCAAACAGATTGTCATCTCCCATTTGGAAGCAAAGGTAAAAATTTTGCCCTCTCTTTTTATTATTTTTGTTTGATCCTTGTCCTTTTCATTTATTATTATATTTATTCTTTTTTTGGTTCCTCCTTCCCGACACTGCTTCCCGTCTCTCTTCTTCCTCTTTTTTTTTTGTTTTCTTTTTTTCGGTGGAAGAAGCGTGAAGGTCTGTGATGTGTGGGAAAAGAGAGACTGAGTTCTTTTAGAAAAGGGGTTGAGCTCGTCTTATTACTCTTCTCCTCCCTTAAAAAAAAAGAAAACAAATCTGGTTTTTTTTGCCTTGAGGAGGTCTGTGATGTGGGAGAAGGGAGGCTGAATTTGTTTTGAAAAAGGGGTTGAGCTCGTGTTCTGAGGTGTGGAAAGGGGTTGAGCTCGTTTTTGGAAAGGGGTTGAGCTTCTTTTGGAAAGAGGTTGAGCTCGTTTTGAAAAGGGGTTGAGCTCGTCGCCCGTAGAACGTTTAAGAAGAGTTCGTCGATGGTGGCACCGAGCTTGCCGCCTGATGTTCCGAGCTTGTTAATGCTGGCTCCGAGCTCGTCGACGGTGGTTCCGAGCTCGTCTCCTGTTGCTTTGAACGTGTTGATGGCGGCTCCAAGCTTGCCTCTTGATGTCCCGAGCTTGCCGACGGTGGCTCTGAGCTCGCCTCCTGACGTCCCGAGCTTGCCAACGGCGGGTCTAAGCTCGCCTCTCGACGTCCCGAGCTTGCCATCGGCGGGTCCGAGCTTGCCGACGGTGGCTCTGAGCTCGCCTCCTGACATCCCGAGCTTGCCAACGGCAGGTCTGAGCTCGCCTCCTGACGTCCCGAGCTTCTCCAAACTCATCTCCTGTTGTTACTTCGGGTTCGTTGTTGGTGAAAGAGTGTGGTCGAGATGCGGAGGGCACGAGCTTGCCATTGGTGGGTTCGAGCTCGGATTTTGTGTCAAGTTCATCAGTTCCTAGCTCGTTCATAGGTTCGAGCTTGTCGTTTGCTGTTCCGAGCTTGTCGTTATCGATGGAGCTGTGTCACGGTGAGGTTGGGTTGAGCTCGTCGTCTTTTGGTTCGAGCTCGTCTTTCGTTCCGAATTTATCTTATGTTGTGCCAAATATACCGTCGGTGATGGAAACGTTGGAGCTGAGTTCGCTGATTGGTATGCCGTTGGATGGGAAGGTTGCTCGTGAGCAGCTGTCTTTGTTAGTTCATAAGATGGAGCTTGCCGATGGCCGCCAGTCGTGGTCGGAGATTGCCGAATCTGTCATTGCTGTTGAGTTAGGTACTCTTACTGGAAGTGAAGCAGAAGACACGGTAAGCGCGAGTATGATCGAGGAAGGGACTGTGGGAACCGAAATTCGCACTGTCGATTTCCGTTTAAATAAGGAAACTAAGAAAACCCTAGTTTCCGAGAGGACCCGGATATGTGTTAATTACCACACGTCAAGCAATCAGAACACGAGAATAACAACGATAAAAATAAGAAATCGAAAAGAGAGCAAATTAGATCTTATTCCGAATCTGCGTATGAGCGTTACAACAAGGTATAAGCCTGGGCTCGAGAGCTGTCAGCGAGATTCCTAGTTCTAGCAACCCTAAGACGGCTAAACCTAATTGAGTCGCAGCTCGAAATAACAAAAACGGAAAGTTGCCTAAATCGCTCTAAGTGCTAAGTTTGCTCTGAAAAAGTTCTTTCCTCTGCTCCTCGCCTAGGACTCCTTATATACTAGCTCCAAGGTCGGTTTACGCTTTTACTCTTCTGCCCTTAAGCCGTCATAGCATAAAAATGGAGATATTCCATTTTTCCCGATCTTCACAATTATCTTCAAAACTTCCGTATTTATCCGCGGAAACTTGACATTTATCCTTCCTCGTGGGCCAAGCGCGAACCATGCTGTGGTTCACGGGCTTTTGGTTAAGAAAAATCGTAGGATGGGCCTCGAGTCGTGTTTTAGGTCCCTTTGGGCCGTCTTCCGACTCGACACGTTTACTACGAGTTTTCCGCGGTTTCTAATCCGCGAAGTTTGATCGATGAATTAGAATAGCGGGAAACATGGACTGAGCTTGCTACGGTCTTCGGGAGATAGCATTCGAAGGTTTGACGAGAATGCAAGGACTGGTGTCGTATCGATGTTCGGAAAGGTTCAATCGCTACACAGCGACCGAACTTTGGCTCGAGCCCGGTCGCTATGTAGCGACCGAGCGAAACGAGTGCTCGGTCGCTACGTAGCGACCGAGCTTCGGCTTGAGCTCGGTCGCTACGTAGCGACCGAGCAGGACGATCGCTCGGTCGCTACGTAGCGACCGAGCTTTGGCTCGAGCTCGGTCGCTACATAGCGACCGAGCGGGACGATCGCTCGGTCGCTACGTAGCGACCGAGCTTTGGCTCGAGCTCGGTCGCTACGTAGCGACCGAGCTTTTGCTCGAGCTCGGTCGCTACGTAGCGACCGAGCGGGAAGATCGCTCGGTCGCTACGTAGCGACCGAGCGGGACGATCACTCGGTCGCTACGTAGCGACCGAGCTTTGGCCCGAGCTCGGTCGCTACGTAGCGACCGAGCGGGACGATCGTTCGGTTTGAATCCCAAAGAATACTTCTTCGTATACGAAAATTACATCCCTTCTTTTACTAACTCTTTCGGAAATACGATCTCTGAGGATTTTCGGGTGGTAATTCCGTCGTAACCGTTTTTGACCCCAACAGTTAGCCCCCCAGCCCGTTAGGATCATGCATGGGGGGATCCTAGCGTGCGGTTAGGCATGTTTGGCAAGTTAGGCGTGATGGATGGAATTAATATGCGAAAGTCCGAGCTTGAATAGTAAATCCTCATGTCTTATAAGAAGAGAGGTAACTTGTTCCATAATTTTTTCACTTTCTTGTTTTTCTCTAAGATCTTTCAAAAAACTTTCTATCTTTCTCTCCACCCTTTTCCTCTATTCTCTTAAGAGAAGTGTAAAGATGTCGAGCAAGAAAAAGATTGCGAAAAAAGGGTCTTCGTCCGCGAGTCTTACGAAGAGCTCGTCGTTCCGAAGATGGAGTTCGTGCCTCACTCGGTGCATCCTGCCGAGAACGAGGCATGGTGGGTTGCTCATTATGGCTCGTTGATCCCTCCCAAGGAGAAGCCATTCCCGGTCCTGGTCCATCGTGGAGTCGAGGAAGAGGACGCAAGCAGGACTACTGACGAGTTTCTCGCGACGATGCGGTCGTTCTACCACATCCCGGATGTTGTGGAGTTCCGGGTTCCCTGCCGCGGGGAATGTGCTAACAACCCCCCGGAGGGTTACTTTACTTGTTATGAGGCGTTCATAGTGCGTTGTCGCCTCTGGTTCCCCATACCCGAAATTCTCGTCCGAGTGTTGGACCGCTTCGAAGTCGCGATAAGTCAGTTGACACCCCTTGCCATTCAGCACCTTATTGGGATCTTGATCCTAAGCTATGAGCATGGCCTTTCCCTTTCCGTCGATCATTATGAAGCGCTTTTGAGGCTTCAACTTGTCAAGGATACGGATAAGCATAGGTTTGTCCCTCGGAAATTTATGTCGGTGGTTAAGAAGTTCATTTCGAACTTCAACTTGTGGAAGAAGTTCTTTTTCTTTGTTCGTTTGGACGCTGCGTCCGTCGAAGAGAGTTGCATTCCACTGTTCCGGAGGTTGCCGAACAATCGTCCCTTCATCAATCCTCTTGCTCCGTTCCCTGAGGACATTATCGCGGTGAGGGATCTTCTCAGGAATGGTCCCTTCTTCTGGACTTCTTTCACGCCGAGAAGGGTTCGGAAGGCACTGAAATTTGTGCAACCTGGTCCAGCTTTGGACGCGGATACGGGAAGCGACTCCGAACCCGACGACCAGAATCCCGTCGAAGCTCCGACAGCTGCGCCGGAGTCGAGCTCTTGGAAGGGAAAAGATGTCGATCTTGGCGACATAGAGTTTTCGATGGACGACTCTATGCTTCCAGGATGGGATCCGAACCTTGCTTACGGCGACGGAAGCGGTTCGAGCGAGGCCCCCATTCCGGACTTCGATGATTTCTTTGCTGGGCTGCCATCGGGTTTGATGCTCCTCCTCCTACGAAAGAATCGGCGAGGCCGAGAGTCGTTGCGGAAGGATCTCGCATCATCAATGGGGTTAGTTTTTTTTTGGGAATTTTTTAGTGATTATCCTATGTATGGATTTGTAACACGCCCATCGATTTTGCAGGGCCTGAGCTTGCTGGGCTCGGCCATCGAGGCGGGTCATAGAGAAGCCATGGTCTACCGCTTCAAGGCGGAGAAAGCGGAGCGGGATCTCGCTCGCGTGCAAGGCGAGATGCTGGAGCGAGAGGCACAGCTTACTCGTGATCATGCGCGGGCTGTTCGTAGAGCGGAGAGGAAAGGCAAAAGAGAAATCGTCGAGGTGATGAAGACTCGCGCATCTCAGTTCCAGGTTGAGTACGGGAACCTTAAGAATGCCTTTACCTCGGTGGGCGACTTTCGCGAGTGCCGTGGTTCGGTCGGAAGTCTTTGGAGGACGCAAGCCGACGACTATGTGTTTGAAGAGGAAATGAGCTTGATGAAGAGTGGGATGAGTGACCGTGCCCACGCTGAGGCGCTTATCCCTCCGATCGACGAGAGGATTCAAGGGTTCTGGGATTCCATCCCGGTTTCTCCTGATACCGAGGAGGTCCCGATCGATTTTCACGATGGTGGCGAGGAAGTGGATCGTCCTGCGGATGCGTTTGGTGCTTCGTTGTCCGGGGACTTTGACTTTGGATTATGAGGGATGGATCAGTTATCCTTGTTTTCGGCCGAATGTGGCCCTTTGAATTTGGATTTCGTTTAGGCCAAGATGGCCGTATTTGTATTTCCGGGACTGGCCGTTGGTGGCTTTGAATCCCTTGCCGCTTTACGCGGTTTATTTATATGATAAATGTTTTGTTTCGAGTTTTTCCTGAGTAGGGTTGAAGTAAATACGAGTTGTCGTCTCGTATGTAGTTCTAATTAGACGTTCAATCTGTTGGTTCGTTCGTGATTTTCGTAAAAATTTATCTGTCTTTACGATTTTCGAGAACATTGAGATACGAACGGAGAGGCATGGTTTATGATCTCGTATCTTTTAGATATCATGCCTTGAGATGTTTGAGACCAGAGCGTTGGGTTTAGGGCAAGACCTAGGTTTACTTTCGGTTAAGGTTTGTGCGGTGACTAGCCGGCTATCGTTTTTCCTGTTGCGATTTCTTCCTGACTCGCACCGGTTTAAAGTCCGCGATATGTTCTCGGCTTATATGACTTGTATGGTACGAATCGAGCATCTTCTCAGAATCAACTGGAAGTGCTAAACCAAAATTTCGGATTTTTGTTGTAGCGCGCTTTTGTCCTTGTGCTGGACGTTTTTAAAGATCAAAAGAGTGATCGGATTGCGTTTGTTTAAGACGGCTGGCGTGTTCGTCGGGGCCAATCGACGAACGGGGTGTAAAGTTTTTGGTGGTCGCGTTCGGACAATTTGTTTAGCATTGTCCTCGAATTTTAACTTTTTGCGACGTCTCGCAGTTATTTTCGAGGATTATGCGTGTATTTTTGCGTGTTTGAAAGGTGATAATCTTTACGATTTTTGGGCCGGATGAGGCCGCAGACGAGCGTAAACTGAAGCGTAAGCGTTTTCGATAAAAAGACAGTGTATATTGTAAAAAATTTTATGTTTCTAAAAACTCGATTACAATAATGGCGATTGTGGGAGTATACGAGTATACGCACCCACTCCCCCCCCCCTTTTTAGAGAGGGGGATAGCTGAACTCGTCTTTTGACAAGCTGCCTACGTACCCCTTTCGAGGATCAAGCCATCTCGTAGTTCTGTTTCATGCCGCGAGTGTTCTTACTCGGCGGTTGGTGTCGCGATGTCCGCCTTGACCGTGTCGATCGTGGCTGGGTCGACGCTATTTTCCGGATGTTCCGGTTGAGTTGTCGCGTGGGCTTCGGATTTATGTCGAGCTTCGACGTCCGATGCGTTTGCGTTGACAGACGATTTTACTTCGTCCTTGTGCGGGGCGCTTTTGGCCGAAGATCGATCTATCTTCGCGCGTTTGCCGTTTGCAGAAGCCGTGATTTGCCTTAACTTATGCTCCGCGAGGAAGCATAGTCGCGACTGTTTTTGGCATCCCCAGATGGCCGCGACTCCGCTCGGCGTTGGGAACTTGAGACCCAGGTGGTAAGTTGACGGAACTGCCTGCATGGCGTTGAGCCATGGGGTTCCCATGATCACGTTGTAGATAGCGGGATGGTCGACTACCGCGAATTCGACGATTTTCGTGATCTCCTTGGCCATGACTGGCAATTGGATTGATCCGAGAGTCATCGACACTTCGCCTGAAAAACCCGTGAGTGGTTTTGGCGTCGGAATTACCTCTCCGAGTTCGATACTCATCCGCTTGAGAGTGTCGCGGAAGATTACGTTGACCGTGCTTCCCGTATCGACGAGTACCCTTCCGACTTCTAAATCTCGTATGACGAGATCTATGACGAGCGGGTCGCAGTGAGGTTGGTCGATACCGCCGGCTTCTTCCTCCGTGAAGGTGATCGAGCAACTTTGGCCGTCTCGAGGAGGAGACCATGTAGGCCAATTTGCGCTTGATTCTGCCTTCCGTTGGTAAGCCTTGATGGCTGACACGGTATCGCCGCAGTATTGAGATCCTCCGATGATCATATTGACTCTGCGACGATTGTTATCGTTCCCTTTGTCATCCGGCCTCCTACCGCGTTTATCCCCAGGTTGGTTTCGTTGAGGAGATTTTTCGGCGGGCGGATTTCTGTCCGTCTTTGGAGGCCGATCAGAATCGAGGATGAGATCCTTGACGCTAGTTACTTCCGAAAGCTCTCCAGCGAGCAGCTTCGCGGCCAGTCTTGCTCCTAAGACTTTGCAATTAGTCGTGGAGTGTCCTCGGGATTGGTGGAACTCGCAGAAGGTGTTCTCGTCATACCCTTGATTGCGAGTCCATGTGTTGCCCGTGGTCCGGCCTTGATCCGAATTGATCGCATAGTTATGCGCTCCTTGGAGATCTTCCCCCTCGTGATGGACGTACTTGTCGTTACGAGAGTTCTTCTTTTTCCCCTTCGGATCTGCGTCTTTCGAGGATGGTCTTGCCGGCTTATGTTTTTGCGATAAGACTTTAGTTTCTTCCTCCACTATGATATAGTCCGTTGCTTTGTGGAGGGCGTCCTGGATCGTTCGCGGTTTGTCGAGAGTTATCCATTTTCTGAATTTCGACTTGTACCAGAGCGTCTTTCTCAGCGCGTCGATGGCCACTTTGTCGCTTATCCCGCTGACCCTGGACATTATCAGTTTGAACCGACTGATAAACTCGCGGAGGGGTTCGTCTTCCCTCTGGGAGAGACTCCAGAGATCAACATCGGAGGTTTCCCTGTCTATGAATACAGAGTACTGTTTGAGGAATTCCGATGCGAGCTGTCGAAAACTCCCGATGGTGTTGCGACGAAGGCGTGCGAACCATTCGAGCGCTGCTCCTTCAAGATTTTCGACGAACAGGCGGCAATAGCCGGCATCCTTTTCGCCGTCCTTCAGTCTTGCTCTTCCCATCGCGATGTGGAAAGCCTGAAGGTGCGCTTTCGGATCGGCCGTACCATCGTACTTCGGTACTTTGATCTTTCCCGGATCGGACACCCTCATGTCCGAAATGCGACTGGTAAAGGGGGTCTTTCGAGCTCCTTCCAGCAGTCGATCGATCTCGGGGGCAGCACTAGTAGCATGATGGATTTGAGACTTTACGGCTCTCACTTCTGCCGCAGTCTTGGTGATGTAGTCGCGAAGATCGCGGATATCCGATGTCTCGTCAGTGGATTTCCGAGCCTGTCGGCGCTTACTGCGAGTGAGCTCGGTTTGCCTTTCGGCCAGCTCCTCTTGTTCGTTCCAATAGGCGACTTCTTCTTCTTCCGTCATTGGTTTTTCGAACGGGGAGCCTTCCCGAGCGGATCGGCTTCTGGTCCTTCTTGGATGTCTGTCGACATCCTCGTCGGTGTCGTTGGAGACATCGCTAGGATCCAGGTCAATGTGTTCGGCTTCGTTATCCTCCGAGTCCTTTGCAGGGAGCGGAAGACTTTCAGAGTTCCCCTTCTCGATGGGAGACTTCTCGCTGGGGTTTTGACCGGAAGGTCGTTCCCGCGCGACTCCTGCTCTATCGAGTGGGGTGGCGAAATCGAGCCTCTTCCCGCGGATTTTGGTGGTTCCGCGGGGACGGATAGCTTGGGTCCTTGCCGTTAAGGTTTCAACCTGTTTGGTCAAGGTATTCACGAGCTTATCCTGTTCTTCCGACCTTTTTTCATAGGTGGCGAACATCTTTTTAAACTCCTCGAGAGTCGCGGCGTTGGCTTGCGCGTTGGCCGCAGATACGTCCGCTACCGGAGTGTGGAGATCGGTGCCGCTGCCTCCGTTAAGGGGAGTTTGCACGTTATCCGCGTCGTTGGTTGACATGTCTGACTGTGTGTGGCTTTTGCGGGTTAGATTGATCCGTATATCCCCCTCCTTCTAGCGCCAAACTGTGGGAACCGAAATTCGCACTGTCGATTTCCGTTTAAATAAGGAAACTAAGAAAACCCTAGTTTCCCAGAGGACCCGGATATCTGTTAATTACCACACGTCAAGCAATCAGAACACGAGAATAACAACGATAAAAATAAGAAATCGAAAAGAGAGCAAAGTAGATCTTATTCCGAATCTGCGTATGAGCGTTACAACAAGGTATAAGCCTGGGCTCGAGAGCTGTCGGCGAGATTCCTAGTTCTAGCAACCCTAAGACGGCTAAACCTAATTGAGTCGCAGCTCGAAATAACAAAAACGGAAAGTTGCCTAAATCGCTCTAAGTGCTAAGTTTGCTCTGAAAAAGTTCTTTCCTCTGCTCCTCGCCTAGGACTCCTTATATACTAGCTCCAAGGTCGGTTTACGCTTTTACTCTTCTGCCCTTAAGCCGTCATAGCATAAAAATGGAGATATTCCATTTTTCCCGATCTTCACAATTATCTTCAAAACTTCCGTATTTATCCGCGGAAACTTGACATTTATCCTTCCTCGTGGGCCAAGCGCGAACCATGCTGTGGTTCACGGGCTTTTGGTTAGAAAAATCGTAGGATGGGCCTCGAGTCGTGTTTTAGGTCCCTTTGGGCCGTCTTCCGACTCGACACGTTTACTACGAGTTTTCCGCGGTTTCTAATCCGCGAAGTTTGATCGATGAATTAGAATAGCGGGAAACATGGACTGAGCTTGCTACGGTCTTCGGGAGATAGCATTCGAAGGTTTGACGAGAATGCAAGGACTGGTGTCGTATCGATGTTCGGAAAGGTTCAATCGCTACACAGCGACCGAACTTTGGCTCGAGCCCGGTCGCTATGTAGCGACCGAGCGAAACGAGTGCTCGGTCGCTACGTAGCGACCGAGCTTCGGCTTGAGCTCGGTCGCTACGTAGCGACCGAGCGGGACGATCGCTCGGTCGCTACGTAGCGACGAGCGGGACGATCGCTCGGTCGCTACGTAGCGACCGAGCTCAAGCCGAAGCTCGGTTGCTACGTAGCGACCGAGCACTCGTTTCGCTCGGTCGCTACGTAGCGACCGAGCACTGAGAACGGATCTCGTATTTTTACTTTGCAAATTTGATTAAGTGTGAGCGCGGAGTTGCAGCACTTGAGAACGGATCTTGTAATTTTATTTTGCAAATTTGATTAAGTGTGAGCGCGGAGCTGCAGCGCTGAGAACGGATCTCGGATTTTTTTGTGAGTGAGGGTCGTATCCTGATATTTGTTTGAAAAATATATAATTTTTTTTATAGAACTAGCTGAGCCTCGTGAGAGGTTGCCTACGTACCCCACAAGCAGGGATCAAGCCGACCGTAATTCACCTTTACAGTAAATGCTTGAATTAAAAGGGGTGGATCCTCCTGGATCTTATTTTTAGTACATCAGGGGTGCACCGTTCTTCGTAGATTTCTGATATACCTTGGATTTGACTCATTTTTATCCATGGTATATAAGTACTTTACTATATATATATCTATGTTTTTTACTCTTCTAGGTATGTTTTCAGGTTCATGTGCATTTCGGAGTAAAGCTATGACTTTGGAGCATTTTGGAGCTTAAAGGACATTTCACCCGAGCTGACCACTTAGAGGTCGACGAGAGGAAGAATAATCGATCAATGTGCATCAGTGCTGACTATCGATATCAGGAAATGCATGGACAGATGAAGATTAATATCGATCGATGTACACAAGTACCATCGATTGATGTCGAGACACCAGACGCGACATTTTGGATTCAGCAGACTTAAAAACCAAGGCGAAGCCAAATTACCAAAATGCCTGACGAGTTTTTAACCTAGTAGAATATATACTGCCTAGTGTTTTTGACGGCATAAAGAACAGAGCTTTTTCTAGACCTAGTTTTGCTACAAGTTTCATTTTGGGAGAGAAGATCACTTGTGATTGGAACTCCTTGTTTCTATTTCTTTTCATCTATTCTATGAGTTTCTATTTATCTATTGATATGAATTGCTTTGCTATGTCTGAGTAGTTCAACTGTTAGATCCAGGGTTCAGATAGGTTTGTGGGATTAGCCCCAAACTATAGATCTGCCTTGTTGTGATATTCATGATAGATTTGTATTCATTGCTTGTTTTAGCCTAGCTAACTAGAACTTGATCATAGGATTGCATATTCAAGCACCCTTGTTATCCCATCCTGACATCTATCTATCATATTAGGATTGCTAGAGAGGGCTAACCGCCAATTTAGAATCTTAGTAGAGTATTTTCATACTCGCGCATAGGCCTGGCTAGAACCCGTCGATCGACGTCCTCAACTGACAATCGATCGATGTTGGCAAAGGTGTATCGGTCGACGTCTTAATAGACTATCGATTGACACTCTCTTGTGTCTGCATCTAACCGGTGAGACACAAGATCTAGTCTGTTAACCAGTGGTACATGCGACAGCTGATCCCTGAGTTAAGCGAATGAGCTCTAATATATCATGCATGCAACAGTTAGACATCTATTGGTATTATAATCTCCAACACTTGAATAGTGGCCATGCATCTAATATCATTTCCAACCAAATTTACATTTATTATTTACTCGCTTGTTACTATTGCTATTTCATTTAAACATTTACAACCCTTAGAATTAATAAACAGTAGATTTAATTGTTCCCTAGCTCCTTGTGGATTCGATCCCTAAGAACTACATCTGAACCTCTTTTGATGAGAGTAACATTCCTTAGGGTAATTTGAGTGGTATCAAATTTGGCGCCGTTGCCGGGGAGCTTTGATCGCCATTAGATTTAGTTTTATTAATTCTTTTTCTTTTCTTTACCCTCTTTCTAATAATCTTTTTCTTGTCTTTTCAGGTGCATGCCCAGCGGTACCAGAAGTAACAAGGAGAAAGACTTGTTGTTCTCAGACGATCCTGCTCATTTGGAACGCACCATCCCTAGAGGTCAACGTTCCACATCGCTCGACGCAACCACTTCGTCGTCGATCGATACGCACAACCAACCGTCGACCGACACCAGACCATCATCGTCGATCGATCCCGATCGTTCGACAACGATCGATACTACGCCGCGTACGTTGATCGATTTCGTGTCGTCAAAAATGGTAAACATTATTATTCTAACTCAGGATGAGAACGGAAACCTGTATGACCAGGCTGGTCATCTGTGTAATGCAACAGGTCAGAAAATAGATGCTCAGGAAACTGTAATCCCTGATGCTGATGCTACAGGAACTGCTCAACCTGTAGATGAGGACGCTCGATCGAAACCACTGGCCGACTTCAATCGCCCAGATGAGTATTATTCCAACAGATCAGCTATTCGACTTCCGGAGATCCAGAAGCAGAATTTCGAGCTGAAGCCTCAATACTACACTCTCGTGTCGCAGATACCCTACTCTGGGTTACCGCACAAACATCCTATGGACCATTTGGAACGGTTTGAGGATCTAATCGCTGCTATTCGGATGGAAGGAGTCCCCAAAGATTACCTGCTGTGCAAACTCTTCAGATACACGCTGAATGGAGAAGCGATGCACTGGCTTAGGCAACAACCCACAGGATCTTTAACATCCTGGAGCGACATCAAGAATGCTTTCTTACGAAACTTCTTCGATGAGGCGCGCGCTGAAGAACTTCGGAACAAAATTTCCACATTCTCGCAGAAGGCTGGAGAGTCCTTCAAAGATGCGTGGATTAGATTTAGGTTTTTCCAGCGAGACTGTCCACACCACGGATTTAACGAAGTGCAGCTGCTAAGCACTTTCTTCCAAGGTCTCGCCTTACAGTATCAAATGGCCCTTGATACAGCGAGTGCAGGAAACTTCACTACTCGAAATCCGTTGGAAGCTGTGAGACTTATCGAAAACCTTGCTAACAGCAGCAGCACCAAGAACACTGACTCTGAACGGAAGAAGTCTGTAGCTTCTATCGGGAAGGAACAGATGGACGAAGTAAGAGCTAAGTTAGATGTCGTGCACGAGCTTCTTAGGAAGCAAGTCTGTTCAGCTGAAGGAGAAGTAGCAGATACGGAAGGAGAAGAAAATGTGAATTACATCGGAGGTACCGGATTCCAGAAATTTGGAAACCAAGGCGGAAACAGAAACTTCTTTGGAAATGGCCAAAGAAGTAACCAAAATTCACAATTTCAAAAACCCTTCAACAACAGCAAGAGCTACTCAAACTCTTACTACCAAAACCCACCACCCCAGACTCAGGAAAGCAAGATCGAAGAGATGCTTGATCGAGTACTGTTGGGACAACAACAAATCACTGTGGATATCAACGGTAAGATAGACTCTGCCTACAACAATCTGAACACCAAAATCGAGACCTTAGGGACTCAGGTGAGAAAACTTGAAACTCAAGTAATTCAGACGGGCGAGACTATAAAGAGGCAAGAAGCTTTCGCTAGAGAGGCAGGAGCCGACAAAGGAAAACACCACGTAAATGCCATCATAGATGATGATTTCTGGCAAGTGGTGAGAAATGAAAAGCTTGAGGAAGGTGATTTCGAAATCGAAAGCTCCATGAGTCTCGGCGGATCCCAATGGTGTCGACCGATGTCGATGAACTCGCATCGATCGACAGACCATGATGAAGATCGATGGACAGATTACTCCAGTCATCGATCGGCGTCATCTGCCAAATCGACTGAATGTAATGTGGTTCGAATTCTAACTCATGAAGAATTCGCAGCTAAGCATCCTCACCCACCCTTCCCTTTCTATGATAAAATCGATCGATCGGTTGAGCCAACCATCGATCGACAGAGTGAGTCCGACATCGATCGTCACAACACACCTCCCATCGATCGACAGGCACCTCTGACATACCGAGTGCGGTTACCCTCAATCGATAATGATTACATCAACGCACTCAGACCACCACCTAAACCATTGGCAAACCCACCCGAACCAAAACCCAACCCTTTAAATAATTCACCAGAATCTGTTCAAGAAGAACAAGAATCTGAAGGGAGAAGGTTAAGGAAGAGAAAGGAGAAGATTCCTAAAAACCTTAAGAGGGAAGCTAACGATAAGGAGATGGATGGTTTCACTAAACGAGTCCTCAGAATCTCAATCGAAAAACCTTTTGATGAAGCTTACTTCACACACCGGTTGTGGATGTTCTTCAGTGAAACAAAGGTAACCGAGGAGGAGATTAGAAGAATGTTTCATCAAGTCAGAGAGAAGATGAAACACAGGATCACATTGACGAAGAAGAGTGATCTTGGGAAGTTTGCAATACCATGCGTAGTCAAGGGTGTTGAATTTCCCCATTCAATGTGTGACACAGGAGCATCAGTTAGTATCCTCCCTAGAATCATGGCAGACCAGCTTGGTTTGACCATCGAACCATCAACGGAATCCTTCACCTTCGTGGATCTTTCAGAGAAACGATCAGGAGGTATCATAAGAGATCTGGAGGTACAGATTGGTAATGCCCTTGTCCCTGTAGATTTTCATGTCCTAGACATCGAGCTTAACTGGAACTCTTCACTTCTGCTTGGAAGATCTTTCCTAGCTACAGTAGGAGCTGTATGTGACATGAACAAAAAAAATTGTGTCTAACGCTCATAGACCCAAACATCCACTACGACCCCATCCGACCTAAGAGAAAGGTCATTAATTCTGTGGATTATGGGAAAGAACTTGGCTTCATTGGCGCATGCCATTGTGGAGCAGAGTATGAATCGGAGTACGAAACAGAGTACTCGGAATCGATCGACACCCCAAACTTTCCATCGATCGATTCCAATGTGTCAATGGTGACCGATGACCACAACAACACGTCACTCGACGTAATGCACCCACTTGACCATTTCGCTTCACCTAATCATTGTTACCAACATTTTGCCTTCCAACCTCCAAGCAAGAGAGGACATGATGATTATTCCATAGGCAGTTGGGCAGACAGTGGTTTCCATGAAAGTTTTGCAGTTGACACTGTAATTACTTCACCTAATGAGGAACATACCGAGGAATACGATGAGGATTATTGGAAAGAACGTGCAATAGAAATGTCTTTGCAGGATGAAAGACTTGAAACACATAAGTTCACCAACATGTTTCCAACATCGTTCGACGCTATGCACTCCACATCGGTCGATACCCACCCTCGTCCAGCAAAACAACCGCTCACATTGATCGACACCCACACTGGAACATCGATCGATATTCGCGCCGCAGCGAAAATTCAGGAGCAGGAGAATATTCCCTCCCCAACTAGGTTTATAGATACCTATATAAATCGTTTTGCACCTCCGAAACCACCTACACACATCAGAGCAAACACACAAGCAAAAAAGATGAACACTCTTCCTTCTACATCAACAGAAAAATCCATGAAGAGCAATCATCTCAAGAACACAAGTTCTGCAGAAATTAACTGCCATCGATCGATGTAACTGTATCTACATCGATCGATACTACTCTAAACCCTAATCTTTCTATTTCTAAATTGAATGATTATGCAAACATTGATTACGGTTTTCTAACACCTGATGAATTTGGTATTTTCAGGGACCCAGATGGCAACGCACGTGCAATGGATGGAAGGATTTACAAGTGTCCAGAGAGGACATAGCAGACATCCTTCAAGTAGCCAATGGACCTGACAACCTATTCTCACAGCAACGTGGCACTCCAGACGTCATTCAAACAGATCCTAACAACCACGCAGGAGTCGCCACAACAGAGATCAACCCAGATCTATCACGCTAACCAAAAGGGCAAGCATCGATCGACGGTACAACAGAGACATCGATCGACAGGGTAACACCAATCTCAATCGATAGGGATGAACCGACGTCGATCGACAGACGGTATGAATTTGGGAACCGCGCTTTCGACATGTACGGAGCCAGAAAGTTCACTTGGGAACAAAGGGACGAGTATGGAGTCTACAGAGATGAGCGAGGACACGCACGAGGCGTAGCTGGTGAGATGATACCTGTCACAATGGACAACATCAGGAAAATACTGGAAAGAGCATCTCTTTTTGGGAGAGCCACATTTGTCTTCCAGAACATGCCACTTCCTTCACACCCACAAGACTGGCACCAGAACTCTACACCAAAGAAGAAATCGATTAAATGGTGTTTGGTATTTGTGGAGCTCAGGAGAAACTGGGAGAGGAGCTCAAAACATTGGTAGAAGATACACATCAGCCTTTGGATAGAGGCTACAATGAGCTTTTCAGATGTATGGCAGAAATGAGGACAGAATTGAGAGTTTACGTCAGCAACTTGAGAAGGAAGCTACGACCTCAGCATCGATCGACGCACCACGTGCAACATCGATCGACGTCAGTCTTCCTACAGCTCAGATCCCTGCAGAACCGCAATGTTCAACACAACACAGGGATGAATGGGAAGTCTCATACATCGACACAAGGATAAACGACGTTTACTGCCCTCTCAACAACAACGTGGACTGGCTAAGCACTAAAATCGAGCTACTACAGCAAGATCTGGACACCATTCGCAAGAAGGACCAACAACCAGCCACATCGATCGACATGTGTACCTTCACATCGCTCGACGCAAAGTCTCAGCCATGAATGAGAGGCTGAGGACTTACGAGGATATGCATGACCGTTTTATATCACCAGTCATGATAGATTTAAACAAATTGTCTAGTCAATTACTTGATGCCCAAAAGGATATTGAGAACATTACTAATCAAAGTTTTTTGCAGGCAAAATCAGCATCGATCGACAGGCTAAGAGGACCTTGATCGATGGCAAGAAACCTGTGGAGTTACTTCCTTACACAGCAGCAGAGGTTGACAAGATCACATCCAAGATCTACACTGCTCTAGACACCATGGAGGAACGACTTGACAAACGCTGCGATGACATCTACTTTCCATTCGACAACAAAATCAGTGGACTAGACAACCACGCAGAATGGCTACAGAAAGAAGTCAAAGCCATTCAGAGGCAACTCGCAGCTCAACATCAGATATCAGCATCGATCGACAGGACAAAAGCAAATCGATCGACGGCAACTCGCCGAGATCGACCAACGAACACATAATCGCATCGATCGACGCCGAGTCTACACCAATCGGCGAGCAGCTGATACACAAGTCAATGCAAAAGGAACTGACAGAACTTTCAGCATACGCCTATGACAACATAGGCTGGCACCAGGTCAGCATTGACAACATTCAAGAAAGGCTACAGAACATCTCCAAAGTACTTGAGAAGATGGATGACAAATGGACAAGAAATGATGAGGCCACAAGAAGTTTCATTGCATCTTGGTCCAGAATGCGCAGAGATGACGTGGATGCTTGCTTTCCAACAAGCAGCTGCTTCTCCACCCAATAGCCAATCACTACCACAGTCAAGCTAAATGACTATAACCAAGCGCTGAGTGGGAGGCAACCCACTATTAGGTATTTTACTTTGGTTTTATTAGCTAGCATTTAATTTCTTTCGTTTTATTTCTTTCAGATTTAGGAGACCCAAGTAGGAGGACCTGAATATCGACCGACGACGAGACGTCGACATCGTTCGACATAGGCAACCACACGACGATCGATGTAACTTACACATCGATCGATATCTAATCCGGTCAGATGTATCTTCCCTACTTGTTACATTTCGTACATCATAAACTATTCATCATAACTCCGCTGAGTTACACTGGGACAGTGTAATTTAAGTCTGGGGGAAGATTTACTGATATAATTTATTTTATTCTTATGTAAAAAGGAATTTCAAATAAATTATGCTTAGCTATTGAAAATAGGGACTATAATCTTATATTGATTTAAACATGAATATCTAACCAATCTTTAGCACCATTTTAGATTTACTAATTGCAGATAGCACTAAAGATGCTAAAGCGGATCAACCTATCAACTACACACTTACCTTGAACCGTATGAAGTAACCAAAGCTGATTTCCAACACTAAACCTGACATAACCGCTTGTCTTGGGGCTTGGTATACATGGGATCGGATTCTTCAGACAGGTCTGGAAGGTAACGCCTGGTTTAGATTATTTATCACATTTTCTCTCTCTAGTTTCGACCCTAGATTAGTTTAGTGAGTATAAAAATAATAATAATAAAATAATAATAAAAAAAAAATATAATAAGATCTATTGTTTAATTAGGATGAGTCTGAACAGGACTTGGTGGCTAAAACCATTAAGGCTTGATTCATAAAGACTCAAATAAAAGAGTTCGAAACGGGACTTGGAGGCGGCAATCTTCAAGGCTCGCTTTCGCAAAGAACTCTTGGATATAGGTCAAAAAGAAGTGAACAGAACTTGGTGGCAACCACCATTAAGTTTTGATTCATGGAAGCCTGTCCAATCTTGGTCACTGATCCTGCAATGGAAGCAGACTTTGACTCAAGAGAGAAATTTAGAGAGAGAGAAACTAGGAACTAACTTTTACCTGCAGCTCCAGATACCTGTCTGAAATCCTTGCATCCTGTGATCGATACTCCCAAGGTAAAGCATTCACTTTATATTTATGCTAAGAAGAAAATCAGTAGAGGGGATGTCAGACGTGAATTGATGAGTTGTGTTATGTTAGAAATGGTTGCTAAGCTAGGATATTGCATAGTGTGCTTTTGTGATTAGGACCTTTTAAATGTGGTTGCAAAATTGTTGAGGAAAGATTTCTATGTTTTGAAAATTTGGAATCCCTAAATATTTTCAAACCTCTTTCAGAGAGACGAGCCTGTATGTTTTGCTTGAGGACAAGCAAAAGGGTAAGTCGAGGGGAGTTGATATACCTTGGAT
>NC_024804.2:5384488-5457291 GCF_000309985.2 Brassica rapa
GTGTATCAAGTTGATCGAAGCGAGTTTGAGGTGAAGAATGAAACAATGAAGTTTGTTGTTGACTTGGAGAAGCGGCATTGCACATGTAATGTTTTCGACATTGACAAGATCCCCTGCATCCATGCCATCGCTGCTGCTAAGCATATCAAGAGAGATGAAAACCGTTTTGTTGATGCTTCTCACTTGACAGAAACGTGGGCTAAAGCTTATGCTGAAAGCATACATCCTGGTGGAGAGTTGTCAACGTCCACCTATCCAGAGAATATTGATGAACTGTCTTGCCCACCTCCAGCTACCAAAAAGAAAAGTGGACGCCCTCCTACAAAGAGAAAGAGATCCGTTGGCGAGTTTGGGGTTCCTGGATCTAAATCTCAGTCCCACAAGTGCAGCAGATGTGGCACAGGAGGGCACAACAAGATCACATGCCAGAGGCCTATAGGATGAAGTTCTACATTTTTACATTTTTATCGATTATTATTTGGATGTTGGCTATTTGATGGTTACATGATATGCACAAGACCATATACATTTTTTCTTTTGGAACCCTATCCTGAATAAGTATGATTTCTTCCAACTTTTGTAATATACAACATTATCTTTTGATCTCATTTCAATTCTTAGTTTAAACTTCTTTGCTAGAAAAAAACACAGTAATATTCAACTATTCTGGAATCCCATCCAGAAATACCGAGTTCCTTTCCAAGGTTTATAATACAACATTTCTGTTAAGAATAATTATGTGGAAAAGTGTAACAGATGATTCTCCTCGGTCTAGCGGCTAAAAACACCTATCTGTCGAAATTGTAACGCTTGACTCGACCCGGGTTCGATTCTCCTACTAATCAGAGTTTTTTTAAAAAAAATTTAAGTTGAATAAAAAATAAAAAAATATATACTTTTACTTACAACATGTAATGACTGAAATTAACTTGGCCTAGTGGCTACTACACCTTAATTCCCTCTTTCCTCCTAGTCATCTTCAGGTTCGAATCCTATGAGATGTGTATATATATTTTTTTTTCTCCAAAATTTGCAAATCACATTATCAAATTTTCCAAATGTGTAGATATTAATCCTTAGTTTGATCTCATTTCTTTTTTCTAGTTTAAGAAAGAAGCACACTAATATTCATGTATATTATTCATGCATACTCTGGAAGCCCATCCTGAACTATCAAAGATCTTTCCAATGTATTATACTATAAATTGTATGGCTAAATTCAATTATGTGGAAGCAACTAACAGATGATTCTCCTCAGCCTAGCGGCTAAACCACGAAACCTATGATACCGAAACATTTGTTCGACCCGGGTTCGACTCTCCTACGAGTAATGGTTGATTTTTTTTTTTTGTTCAAACATATATCTCAGGAATCGAAGAGTCTCTTCCAAACGACATCATGTAACTCAGTAACCGAAGAGTTTCTTTTCGTCAAGATTGGCTGTTATATGATTGGTTATTTCAGTAACTGACTTCAATAATAAGAGAGAGTTCCACAATAATCAAGAGTTATTTTAACTGACTTCAATAATCGAAGAGTTCCTTTTAGTTCTATAAATATAAGGGACGATATCAGACCTTTTATTCACTCACTTCATTTCGTCTGATTTATCCTTTTGCAATACAAGTTAGTTTTCGATTTTTCTCATTTTCCATTCAATTCATGAACTTTTTTCTATTTCTATTTTATCGTAACATCTTAGTTTCGATTTTGTTGCAGGACAAAGTTTCAATGGAAGGAAGTTCAAAAGAAGATGATGAAGCGTCCCATAGAGGAGGTTTACGGATGTGATGCCGCCGAAGGTTTCAATAAGGGGAAGAAGGAAACTGTGGTACATTACAGGGCTCTTCTTCGTTTGTCCAACGAATACAGGCTATCTGAGAATGATTGGAATCTGGCATCCAGCAAAGCAAATTCAATTGCTGTCCAAATCGAGTTTGCTTGAAGATATTATCAAAGCTGATGGAAAATTTGATTTAACTGCTGAGTTGAGAAAAACTCAAAGAAGAGCACTCGGAAGCGGAAGGAATGCTTGCTGATGTGAAGGTCAAAGTCCCTGATTGGGAATAAATTGGCGAAAGTTGGCTGTGTCATGAGTAATTCATGTTATCATCTTCTCTTTTTATGTTTTAGGACCACATTATGTTTGATTTTCAGTTTTTATTTTAAATGATAAGTACTTTTGTTCTCTTGGTGTTCTTCAATTAAAACTAAATAAAAAATTGTTCAATGTTTTTCACTATTTTGTAATGGTTTGGCCTAGTGTTCTTGTAACTGGTTATCTGATTTGCTTATTTGTTTTGGGAAAGCCATCCTGAATACATAAAATGATATCCAGATTATATAAATCTATCGTCTGTGAATAAATAAGTTCACATTTACTCTGTTATCGAATATCCACCGTAGCCTAGTGGCAAGCCCTTCTTATCTTAGTGTACCCTATCACACAATAAGCCGTGTTCGATCCCCGTTGTGTATACTCACATTTTTTTCTGTTTTTAATTAAATATTCAAAAGTTATTTTCGTTTTATTTATAGCTTTTGGCAAGTATAAACACCTTGGTACAAGTGCTCTGCACACTTTGATTCACTTTCGAGGTTCACGAGTTCAATCAACATCAGATCACATTCTTTTCATTTTTTTTTTGTAAACTTTAAAGGAATTTGTTTTGGAAAGCCATCCTGAATACATAAAATGATATCCAGATTATATAAATCTATCGTCTGTGAATAAATAAGTTCACATTTACTCTGTTATCGAATATCCACGTAGCCTAGTGGCAAGCCCTTCTACTCTTAGTGTACCCTTATCACACAATAAGCCGTGTTCGATCCCCGTTGTGTATACTCACATTTTTTTCTGTTTTTAATTAAATATTCAAAGTTATTTTCGTTTTATTATAGCTTTTGGCAAGTATAACACCCTTGGTACAACGGCTGCACACTTGATTCATCTTTCGAGAGTTCACGAGTTCAATCAACATCAGATCACATTCTTTTTCATTTTTTTTTTGTAAACTTTAAAGGAATTTGTTTTTGGAAAGCTATCCTGAATACCTAAAATGATATCCAGATTATATAAATCTATCGTCTGTGAATAAATAAGTTCACATTTACTCTTATCGAATATCCACCATAGCCTAGTGGCAAGCCCTTCTACTCTTAGTGTACCCTTATCACACAATAAGCCGTGTTCGATCCGTTTGTGTATTTACACTTTTTCTGTTTTTAATTAAATATTCAAAAGTTATTTTCGTTTTATTATAGCTTTTGGCACAAGTATAACACCCTTGGCACAGCGGCTGCACACTTTGATTCATCTTTCGAGAGTTCACGAGTTCAATCAACATCGGATCACATTCTTTTTCATTTTTTTTTGTAAACTTTAAAGGAATTTGCTAGGCTTTGGTGTGCATTTTGCTTTCTCACTCTTTTTCTGGAAACCCATCCTAAAAGTACCATAAGCATTTGACAATTCATCAATACATCCTAAAAATTTTCAATAACAATCTAAATGAAAAAAACGTTAGGGATAATTCATTACAAAACTTAAACTTAAACGTTAGGGATAATTAATATCAAAGTAGAAAACAGAGTAGAAAAACAGAACAAATATGACATTTTCACTTCCTTTGACCTTCCTGGAAATCTTTATCCATAAACTGGTCGAAGATCTCACAACATAGCTTGCTTCGTAAGTCCATCGCAGTTTCATCATTTATATTAGCCATGCTCTTCAATCCCAGTGACCTGCATTCCAGCATCTTCACAACAAAAATACCACAGTTGTATGGAAATTTTGTCTTTGGAAGCCCTTCTGCAAACTTAACTTCAAATGGACTGATATCTTCGAAATTAACCTCTTCACCAAGAAGTTCCATCTTTATGGCACTAATCAACACTGTCATAAATACCCAAAATTATACAATAAATCAATCACCAACAGACAACAAAATGAATATGTAAAAATGCATCACAAGCACAAGCAGCAAGTGACAAACTTTTATTTTCTAAATTAGCTAAAATTCTTTTTTCAGGATACGCATACTTTCACAATCCTATCCATTATCAATGTAACAATATAAATTAAACTGATTTTTCTACACTGAATGATAAAATTAATAAATCACAAAGAGTTTTTACCTGCCAGTTCTTGGATTTGATTAAGAGCACGTTTGATATTTGCTTTTGGAAGACCACAATGGAAGAGTGTGATTGTGTTGTCCATCAATTGTATCTCCACCCCAATATAGTGATAGCTCAACTTATCTTCAATGACACCATATATAACATCAACATCTTCCAGCCATACCTTCTTTGGATGTATTAAACCTTTCACAAGTTCGCCTACACAGCCCTCCAATAACGTTTGTTTTTTCTTATGTGGCTTCCTGACAGATTCATAAGCGTACCCAACCACTTCTAAGAATTTGACTGGTACAAAGCATGCTGCTGGAAGATTGTTGTTGCGGAACCAAGCACCTTGCTCAACCCTCTTACAATTTAGCATTTCAAATGCAACATTTATGTGCTGCCAATGTAACAATATAGTTAGAAACTTCATATAGAACTGCTATAACATGGACATCTAGCATAGCTCAACTCAACCTCTTCCTAAACATATGACACAATCAAATAGAAGACAGAACAGAGTGTTGATTACCTCTTTGTTGAGATTGTTTTCTGCATCGTCCATTTTTTGAAAGAACTCTTTTTCAATTTCTTTTCCATTGATATAAAACGGTCTGTAGTTGATAAAATTAACTAGTATCAATCGAAACTTTTACAAAATAAATTAGGAATATTTATGCGAGGACAAAAAGTTGCTTACACACGATATATGCCCCGTAGATCCATCCAGTGTGCAAGCCTTGAAAACCGAGGAAATTCAGGTGTCACAAATGGATCAATTGGAAGGATTACCTCAGGTGTTACAGGTATAGGAGGGTTTCTAGGTCGTATTGGCCTCTTCTCTTCTCGCTGTAGAAAAGGAAGCAAATCTACTGGCTGAGCATTTGCTTTCTTCTTCTTACCAACATCAGGCTTCCCCTTTAATTAAAAATAAAGACAAAAATTCAGGATCGTTTTTATCTTTATACTTGAATGCCTTCCTAATATGAAGTAAAAATATTTTTTATACCTTTTTTGCATGATCGTCTTGACTTGGTTTCACACTCTTACCCTGCTTTACTTCCATCTGTGAAACAAAACCGATATATCAAACTATTGACCTGAACTTCAATTCAAGTGGATCTTATTCATTTTTATTACCTCTTTTGCCATTTTCCCAACACCATCTTCTGATGGACCAGCTGCTTCATTTTTCTTACAAGCGACAGCCTTCGCCTTCCCCTTTTTGAATGACAAAAATTCAGATACATTTATATCTTAATTCCTAGTATGATGTATAAATATTTCATACCTTTTTATCACCATCTCCTTCACTTGGATTCACACTCTGCGTCTGCTCTTCTTCCATCTGAAAATCAATACCGAGATATTAAACAAATGACATTATTTTTCAATTCAAGTGATCCAAGGCATTTGTTTTACCTTTTTTGTCATCTCCCAAACACCATCTACCCATTTTCTTGGTTTTCGCATCTCAGAATGGTGGAAGTAAATTTGTTCTTTAGAATTGTTCAAAGAGACAAAACACGAGCCATCAAACAAAATGACTTTAACTTTTCCAGCGCACCAGGCACCATTGTCGAACGCCTCCACGTCCTGCATTAGCTCATAACTTTTCTTCGCTCCAGATCTCTCAGGTGGTGGTTGAGGACGTATTCTGTCAATTGATACACGTGTCTCAACACTCCTTTTCCTCTTCTTTTCGTCCAGAGACGGGACGGAGTACTCAACTTTCACCATCTCAACCCCATCAACCAAATATGTTGCCAACACATTTCCTGGATACCATTTATGACAAGTATTGTCATCTTGTGATGAAATCTCCACATTTGCTCCGATCTCAAAGGGATTTTGAACTCTGCTTTCTACATCCTGTGATGGTTTAGATTCAAGGATATCCAGTCATTTTGATAGTTGCTGTATATTTATTAAAGGTTTTAATGAAAGTAATACCTTATTTTGCTCTGTTAAAAGATTTCTGCGAGCTCGGGTATTTGGCTGTGTGTCGGAAATGTTTGGTGAAATGATCTCATTCATAAGCTCGTGAGTCTCCTGAATTCAGGAATGGTTGAATGAACACGTACAAGGGCTTCCAAAAATTACTTGAAAAGTCCAATTTTTTAAAGAAGGTACCTGCTGCGTCTGAATTGGAGTAAGGACTGGAGTCTCAATATTCTGTTGAGCTATTGGAGAACCAGGTGTCTCTTTCGTGATCTCATTCATAGGCTCTCGTGTATCCTGAAGTCAGGAATGGGATTATGAACACGTACAAGAACTTCCAAAATTAATTTAAGTACAACCAAATTCATAATTTTATAAATACCAACAGTTTTCAAAATTATACTTGCCTCATTGTTAAGTTGTTCATCTGCTTGATCTGCATTGGCTTCACCTTGTCTGGAAGCCGTCTCATGAAATGGAGTTGTGTCAGTCTGTGCAAGTACAACAAAAATTAGGAAGGCAATCCTAAATATGTATAACATCTTCCAAAATTACTTGACAACTCAAAAAAAAACTGAATCAAGAACTAGATAAACATTAATTTTAATTTCCGAAAAAAAAGTTACCTCATTGTTTGGAGTTTCATATGAAGTAACTCTTTGTAGTTTCTCTAGTTTTGTCACACGTTCTTTAATCTGTTTCCTGTCTTTTTCAATCAAACACAAACGATCGTTCATGATCCTTAAATTATCTCCCACCATCTCGCTGATTCTGTTGATCTTTGATTCCAAAGACTCCTCCTGATACGAAGAAGAAGCTTGACTCATCCCTCCATTCCCAAACAGTAAAGATGCTCTTCTTATTTGTTCATTAGCACCGTATAGGTCTACTGACATGTTTCGCCAATCTCTAATTTTAAACTTATAACCTCTCTTGGATAAATCGGCCATGTCATCCAGATCTTTATTAGCTTCGTCTTCCATGCAAACATCAGCTTCTGGATCATTAGAAATAGGAGGTAGGATGCATGTGACCTTAAGCTGAAACCATAAAAATAATTAGCTTTTAAATGGAGAATCATAAGGCAAAACAGAAACAAGAAAAAAATAATGTAAAAACTTACATGATCTTTGATTTCAATTAGGAGAACATCTATCAGCTGTGGAGAAGCTATTTGAAGGTACTTCTCACACAAAAATATTGGGGTAGACGGTTGAACGCTCAGAATAGGAACAACTTGACTGAATGCATACTGTAGCAAAGGTACTGACTCAAGTATCCATATAAGAAATGCCATAGGGAATCCTTGCAAATCATAATTGTTTTTGTCGAGGCTTTTGTCGACAGCTCTCTGAAGTGATTTTAACAGCAAATTATAAGCTGTTCTCCCCCATGGGTATGTCATCAAGACATCCATATCCTGCGCTATTTTCACATAATCCAAAGTAAAAGTTGTGCCACCGTCGAGAAGGCTCTTCTGTAGTAGTATGCTCTCAATCAGGAGGAGCATTGCAAGGCAGAATCTCTCATCAGAAGCATCTTCTCTTGTGTTTCTGAGCTGCTTCTCCACGTCCTTTACTGTATGAGTACGCCCTTTTAGGAAGTCCCACTTAAATTTCTCGGTTTCCTCTCGTGGTTCTCTTGCTTCACCACTACATTTCAAACCAGTCACCATGTGGAATTCTCTTATAGAGAACCTCATTGGCTGAGCACCAAAATGGAACCATGCTTCGTGTCTCTTCACTGTCTTGATGCTTTTGGTGAGAACTGCGTGCACTATCTTAGCTGATAATTTCAAAGACCTCTCTCCAAGCTTGATCACCGGTCCCAAAAACGTCCCTCTTATTCTGTTGAACTCATCATTTCCTAGAATTTCCTTAACAGTTTTGATATAAGCAACTATCGAGTGTTGGTTTATCGATATCGTCTTCTCTGGCTCTGATCCAATCGGATACCTCAGCTCAGGCAGTGCTAGTCTTAATGGTAATGGATCTCCCATCTTGTTTCTATCCTGCGTAAACAAGAAAAATTTATTTGTCTAAATTAATTAAAATCCAATTTTCAGGAAGGGTTTCCTGAAACAATACAAATCCTTCCTGAAGTCTATACACATGTTTTCACATGAACTAGAATTCTACCAATCATATTAGGTTAAAACGAGCAAGTCTATACACAAGCAAAAACCAGGAGACCAATCTCTCAGAAAGAAAACACACATAAGGTTGAATCTGCAACATACCTTAAAGAGATAGAGCTCTAGAAATGGTTTTTCTCGGAGAATAGAGAGAGCTCGCGTAAAAGATCGAGAGAGAGAGAGAGTTCTGGAGATGGGTTTTCGTCGGAGATCGAGAGATATGGAGATGAGAGAGAGATTCGAGAGGCGGAGACGAGTGAGATTCGAGAAGTTTGAAACGGCGAGAGTGTTGAGACGGCAAGAGTTTTGTCTTTTTTCAATCGAAATGTATTGTTTTGGAAACCTATCCTATATTAATTGGTTTAAGTATGCTTATGTAATATTCTTTAACAGATGATTCTCCTCAGACCAGCGGTTAAACCAAGGCATTTCATAACTCAAAAGTCTCTCTATCCCCGGGTTCGATATGTGGTGGATTCAAAATCATTTTAATTTTTTTTTGTGTTACAGTTTGGAGTTAAATAAAATTAAATGTAATCCATTAACAGATGATTCTTCTTGGCCTAGTGGCTAAACTCCCACACTATCCAAATACGCAAACTCTCTCCCTCTGGGTTCGATCCTTTGTGGTTCTAAATTTTTGTTGTCTGTAAACATCACAATTTTAAGCTTACCATATACATGTCCAATCCTTAGTATATAATCTCATTTCATTCTTTTTTACATTTGAAACACTTAACTTTTTTTCTGGAAACCCATCCAGAAACATTATTTTAACCTTCCAAGATATATGATACCCAAAAAAATACTTGATATCCTTCCAATCTTTCTTATGTAATCAGACGCCAACAACATAACAAAATAAACAGTCATAACTAAAACCGAGTCTTAACTAAAACAAAAAATGTTTTCATGCATCATTCTCATTTCCCAAAGCTCTCATCCACAAATTGGTTGAAGATCTCACAAGACAAGGTTCTCCTTAGCTCCAATGCATTGTCATCATTAATCTTTGTCATGTCTCCTATCTTCAATGACTGGCACTCCAGAATCTTGACAAGAAATATCCCACAGTTGAAAGGATGTTTTGTCTTGGGTAAACCTTGTGCCTGCTCAATCTCAAATGGAATCATCTTCACTTTATCTACCTCATCACCAGAAGATTCCACCAGCAGATTAGAAATCAACACTGTCATATTTAAAAATCAATATCAAGATAGAATCAGTTGAATATTTCAAACCAAGAAACAGTTGAATACATCAAATACAAATTGTTTATACATACCTGCCAACTTTTTCACTTGAGGAATATCAATGCTGTTGCTTTCCTTTTGAAAACAATCATATACTGTGATTCTTTTCTTCTTCAAATGAATTTCCATCCCAATCCAGACATTGCTTTTTTTTCCAAGAGTAATCCCATACACAACATCAACATCTTCTCCCCATGTCTTCTCTGGATATACCTTCCCTCTCACAGTATCTTTAAATAAATCGTTGAAAATCTTTTTACCTTTGACCTTTTCTTTCTTGTAAGCCAAATCATCAGAGAGCAAGCAATGCAAGAACTCCATAGGTAGGAAGCACGCCTTTGGAATCTTGTAGTTGTGGAACCAAGCAGCATTCTCATTTCTTCTGCAATTTAGCATTGCAAAGGCTCCATCAATGTGCTGCAAAAAAAAGGCAAACATTATCTAATTTGTTACTATATAATTCCTGAAACTAAACAAATCCTTCCTGAATTTTTTTTAAAAAAAAAGCTCAAGGCAAGAACATATGTAAACAAATTACCTCTTTCTTAAGGTCCTTTTTTGCATTTTCCATGCTTTGAAAGAAAGATTTCCTTATCTTATTATCATTGATTGATAGGGACCTGCAGTCGATTAAAGATTCAAAGGAATTACCAAACCTCTTATACATAAATATAAGAATATATAGACAAGGACAGAAACATGCTTACGTTTCATGCATGCCGGGCTTTAATGTCATCCAATTTTGAAGCCTTGAAAGCTTATGTTCCGCAGGAGTTGAAAACGGATCAACTGCAGGTATAATCTCAGGTATTACAGTTAAAGCCGGATTTCTGTCAGACTTGAATGGAGTTTTTGTGTCTCTAGATCGTTTAGGCACCCTCTCGCTCCTTCTTAGGAAAACATTATCCATTCCTGAATTTTGTGATGAGGCAGCAGCTTTCCTTTTCTTATCAGGCTTCACCTTTAATCAAACAATAGACACCAAGCAAAATATTATCAAATTTGTTGCAATCGGAATTTCTGGAAACCATTCCTGAAACTAAAATGTATGTATATCAAACAATTCACGTGAAGTATAATTCTAGTTATGATTTACCTTATCTGCCATCTTCCAGACTCCATCTTTCCATTCTCTATGAATTCGCAAATCTGAATGTTTGAATAGAATAGTTTCCATAGAAGTATAGAGACACACCGAGTATGTGTTATCACCAAGTACCATGCTAATTTGTCCGCTGCTCCAGCCATTGTTGTAAAAGGCTTCTACCTTATCCATCATCTCAAAGGATTTTTGGTCACTAGTTGGTGTTGCAGGACGTATTTTGTCAGCCGTGATAGTATCCTGAAGTTTCTGAAGTCTATGTTGGTCTGTGAAGAGTGTCGTGTACTCAACTGTCAGCTCCTCTAGTCCTTCACACAGTTTAAGATCAACAACCTTTCCTGGATACCATATTTCGTCATCAGTAGACAAAATCTCAACCTCTGCGCCTATTTGAAAGTGAGCTAGAAGCCTGCTTACTTCAACCTATTAAAAATGAAGATTCAGTAACATCAGCGGTTTTAAATTGTTAGAATAATAATTAAAGATCAAATATACTCGATGCATACCTCGTTTGTTTCTGAAAAATCTATAGCACTTGTCTGAAGATGCTCTGTTTGCAGAGTAATAGGCGGCATCTTCGAAACATCTGTGGAAACTAGCTCAGTAGTAGGTTCTGTAGTATCCTTGAGATTTTCTTCTGCTTGATTCTGCTCTGATGGTGTCTCATCGGATTGATCTCCCTCACTTGTCTGAAGGTGCTGTGTTTGCGGAGTAAGAGGCTGTGTCTTCGAAACATCTGTGGAAACTAGCTCAGTAGTAGGTTCTGTAGTATCCTTGAGATATTCTTCTGCTTGATTCTTTCTGCTTGATTGTGTATGCTCTCCTTCACTTGTAGAAAAATATTGGGTCGCAGTTTCTGTCTCACTCTATAAGACAAAAGTAAATGGTAAGAGTTAGTTGAATAGAAAAATATTACATAAACATTTTAAATATTTCTTCTTACCAAAGCATTCTTATTTTCTTCAATAACTAGTGCAATTAGTGAAGACAATGGAGAGGAAGGTGTGTGATGCACAGCATGTGTATCCTCCTGTAATAACAGTAAAATAAAAGAGGTAGTTATGAAGAAGTTTCTACAATTTAAAATTCAAGTTGTACTTATGAAAGACATTTCTATGCTTACCTTTTTATTGTTTGCTGAAATGATCTCAGTCAATGGCTGTGTAGCCTCATACGTTTCCTCTGTTACCGTCTGCAAAAAAAACAAAAAAAAGTCAGGTAGGGGATCAAAAACACGTACAAAAGCTTTCAAACATTACTTGAAATCTCCAAGATTTTTTGAACATTTACCTGCTGTTTCTGAATTGGAGTAAAAACTTGAGCCTCAATACTCTTTGGAGATATTGGAGAAGAAGGTGTCTCATTCATTTCCAGTGTTTCTTTTTGCAAAACTTGAGTCTGAGCAGCAGGTGACTCAATCACAATCTGCAAAAAATATCAGGAAAGGCCATCATGAATACATTCAATTATAATTTCTAGAGTAAATATTACCTCATCATCTGGTTTTCCTTCTTCTTGATTAGTTTTGGGTGGCGTTTCATCAGTAGAGGTTTGTGTTTCCCTCTGCCAAAAATTAGAAAGGTCTATATATGTAAATCACCCAAAACTAATTGTAAACTCCAACTGTCATTGAGCATATACCTCTTTTGTCAGATTAGGAGTAAAAACTTGAGTATCAAGGGCAGGCGTGTCATCCGATGGCTCTCTCTCAATCTGTAAAAATTATCACGAAGTCAATCCAGAGTACGTTCTAAAGCTTCCAAACATAACTTAAAAATCCAAGATTTTTTTTTGACCATGTACCTGCTGAGTCTGACTTGGAGTATAAACAGGAGTTTCAATACTCTTTGGAGCTATTGGAGAAGAAGGTGTCTCATTCATTTCCACTGTTTCTTTCTGTAAAACTTGACTCTGAGTAGCAGGTGACTCACTTGTTAATTTCTCTCTCACAATCTGCAAAAAAATATCAGGAATGGCCATCATGAATACATTCAACTATAATTTCTAGAATAAATATTACCTCATCATCTGGTTTTCCATCTTGATTAGGATTGGATGGCCTCTCATCGGTAGACGTTTCTGTTTCTTTCTGTCAAAAATCAGAAAAGCCTTTATATGTAAAAAAAAATCACCCAAAACTAATTTGTAAACTCCAACTGTGAAAACAATATCATTGAGCATATACCTCTTTTGTCAGATTAGGAGAGAATACTTGAGTATCAAGGGCAGGAGTTTCATCATCTGATTCATTCATTGTCTCCTGCAAAAATCAAGAATGCATTCAAGAATATGTACAAAAGCTTCCAAATATTACTTCAAAACTCAACAATATTTTATTGGTTACATACCTCATGTGTCAAATTAGGCTGTTGAGACATTGGAGATAAAGGCGTCTCACTCGATGGTTGCGTGTAATCCTGCAAAAATCAGGAAGGGATTCAGGATTTTGTACAAGAATTTCCAAATATTTTCTTAAAATTTTTTGAGCATATACCTCATTTTGTTGAGACTTTGGAGATGCAGCTGATTCAATCATTGTCTCCTGCAAAAATCAGGAATGCATTCAAGGAGTACAAAAGCTTTCCAAATATTACTTCAAAACTCAACAATATTTATTGGTTACATACCTCATGTGTCAAATTAGGCTGTTGAGACATTGGAGATAAAGGTGTCTCACTCGATGGTTGCGTGTGAGACATTGGAGATAAAGGTGTCCTACTGGATCGTTGTTTGTCAAATATTAGGAAGGCATTCAAGAATATGTACAAGATCTTCCAAAAAATACTTGGAAATGCAAATGTAAAAGAAGATGTTTTGAGAATTTACCTTTTGTGTCACGTTAGTGGGAAAAACATTGTTGTTTCCTTCCAACTCTGACACACGAGCTCTAAGATGTATGTTTTCTTCTTCCAGTAATGACATTCGATCCTTCATGCTCTTCAGATTCTCCTCCATTACCGTGATGATCCTGTTCACTTTTTCATTTACTGAATCCTCATCAATCGGAGTAGAAGCTTGGCCAGTCTCCTTATTTGCCATCATTTGAATAAGAGCATCCAATGTGTCAAATGTGTCTACACACCTATTTTTCCAGTCATCGGCTGTAATCTTGTACCCTTTCTTTGTTACATCTTTCACTGTTTCCAGCTCGTCACTATATTTGTCTTCAATGGAGATATCATCTTCTGGATCATAGGTAGTATGCAATGGACCTTCAGCTGAGAGTATTTAAAAAAAGACCAATGAGAAACATATTAAAAAGAAGAAGCCAAATAAACTGAGAAACATATACTTGGAAAAGCTTACCTTTGTATCAGCTTCAACCTGTAAAACCCTATCAAGTGATGGATTCTCTACCTCAGTGTATTTTTCACACAAGTAAGTCGACCCAGGAACCTCAACTGTTGGTACACACTTACTGAACTTATTCCTTAGCAAAGGAATCGACTCTAGTATCCAAAGAAGGAATACTAGAGGATAACCTTGCAACTCAAATTTGGACTTATTCTCCAAATGATTCGCGACAGCGTTTTGAATTGACTTCAGGAGCACAATGTAAGCCTCTTTTCCCCATGGATGTGTCATATCCTGTGCATTTTTCGCATATTCCAAAGGAAAACTCCCTCCTTTGCTCTTCCGCAATAATATGCTCTCTACCAGGATGAGCATTGCGAGGCATACTCTCTCCTCAGAAGCATCTTCTCTTGTGTTTCTGAGCTGGTCCACCACGTCACTTAACTTATGACTACGCCCCTTTAGCAATTCCCAATTAAATCTCTTGGTTTCCCTTCGTGGTCCTTCTAATGCACCACTACATTTCAAGCCTGTCATCATATGAAATTCTCTTATAGAGAACCTCATTGGCTGCGCACCGAAATGGAACCAGGCTTCATTCTCCTTGACAGAAACGATGCTTCTAGTGAGAATGGCGTAGACTATCTTTGCTGATAACTTCAATCCTCTCTCACTGAGCTTCATTATAGGTCCCAGAAATGATCCTCGGACTCTTATCATCTCATCTGGTTTTAGGATGCTTTTGACAATAGAGATATACTCTGAGCCTGAGTATTGGTTGATTGCTGACTTTTCCTTTGGCTGTGAACCAATAGGATACTTCAGCTCTGGCAGTGCTAGTTTTAGAGGTACTGAATCTCCCATCTTGTTTCTATCCTGCGTAGACAAGAAAAAAAAATCCAATTTTCAGGAAGGGTTTCCTGAAACAATACAAATCCTTCCTGAAGTCTATACACATGCTTTCACATGAACTAGAATTCTACCAATCATATTACGTTAAAACGAACAAGTCTATACACAAGCAAAAACCAGAAGACCAATCTCTCAGAAAGAAAACACACATAAGGTTGAATCTGCAACATACCTCAAAGAGATGAATTACGCTCCAACAACTTTGTGTTCCCACAATTCAAGTCTTTCATTTGCTTCGCTGGTTAATAAGAAAGAGTAACAAACAAATCAAAATCAAAACGCAAGCTTCCCAAATTTTAATTCAAAAACCCTAATTTTAAAAAGTTACATAGTGATTTGTGTCCGATTTTGAGAGTAGAGAGTGTGACGCTGATGATTAGATAGCCGGAGAAGATGATTAGCGAGCCGGAGAAGATGATTAGCGAGCCGGAGAAGATGATTAGCGAGCCGAAGAAGATGACTAGCGAGCCGGAGAAGATAATTCCCGAGCCGGAGACGACGATTCCCGAGTCGGAGAAGATGATTCTCGAGCCGGAGACGACGATTCCCGAGTCGGAGACGACAGTGCCGGTGAGGGTTTGAAGATTCCCGAGAGGAGACGACACGATTCGCGATCGAAGGAAATGAAATGTTTTTTTTTATTCTTATAACAAAGGGTATAAGGGTAAATTACCCCTTTAATGAAACCTATTTTTGTGACTTTCTACTTCTAGTGCTATTTTTGAGATATAAACTTCAAAAGGTGCTATTATTGACAATTGCCCTTATCAAATGAGTCGTTAAAAAAAAAAAGGATTATCAAGTAAATTTCTACGAGGGATTCTCGGTATATATATAGCCTGTGACAATGTTCGTGATTTTAAGTTACCCACAAACTCGTACGTGCATCATTCATCAAACAAAGTTTTTTGGTTGTTCAACAACTTTAATTTATTAACCACTTTTAAAATTATAATATTTTAATCTTATAGAGATTTAATCCCCAGATACAGCAATGTGATCATCTAATATATATCACCTAGGAAGTTTTACTTATCTTCCAAGGAACCTACATGAAATATCTCGGACGCCTTATATTTTACCAAACGAATGATTCATATTTATACGAACACAATTAAATTATACACATAGAGTGGAAACCTTATGAGCGAAGGCTCATTTAAGAACGAGAAGATCCAACTACACCGTCTTTTCCCACTTTTTTCTCCCCTTTTTTGACCAAATCTTCTATATGAACATCATCCTCAACAGATAGCACCACTGCCTCTGGTCCATGAGGTCCCTCGACTATAGCTTCGTTCATCTTATAGTGCTCATCTACACGAACTATCTCACTTTTATTACTGTTCTTCTTGCATTTCTTCTTGATCATGAAACAAATGACAAACGCTAGAAACGCCAAGAACATAACGCAACCTAGAGAGACAAAGACAACGACTACGACAGTCGTGTCATGGTCTGGAGTTGGTGTCCCGCGGTTAATAGCGTCCAAGGAGGCCATTGATGTGTTCGATATGTGAGGCTGAGTATTTCTTGAGGTGGTTAGTTTGAGGAAGATGGAGATTCAAGTTCCTTATTTATAGGGAGGATTGAGAACAGTACGTTGCTGCTAAGTTTCTCTAACTTGGCTCCCAACCTAAGATTTTGTTTGGATTATAAAACACTTTAGAACATCTAGTTTGATGATTTTTTCCAAGCCAAGATAGTAAACAATTAAATTAAAGTTTGAGTAAAAGACAAGAAAATCAGGCTCTCAAAATCTGGTTTTGTTAGAATATGAAGATAGAAAACTCCTTGTTCTCATACTACAATTTCTCAATTTTACATTATGCATAATCCTTTGGTCATATACCACCTTGCTCTCGATTATCAGTATATTTCCGTGAGACCTGTTTAATTTGAAATCGGCACACACTGGAAATACATGAAAATGTTTATTAGAAGTTTTCGTGTTGAGTTTGGAACTAGCGAAAGACATTTAGAAAGGTTTTATTGATTGTATCTGAACTTGGTTAAACGTTGCCTAAATACCCTTGACTAGAGATCAAGACTGTCATGGACCTCATGGTTCATTACAAGAGAATATAGGTCGTCGAAAGACGCTTTAACGAGTTAGGTGTTGTTTGTTTGCTAACCTAGGTGATCTATTTGGGTGAAGATGCAAATCGATGTTCGTTTTGTACATTATAATGTTACATCAAGATGGTTCATCCAGCTGAATTTTTAAAAACTCATCTCAAATTCTCACCCAAATGAGGGTGAGTCTTGATGGTGCATTTGGATGCAGGTGCATCTAGTTCAATTTAAAATGATAAATGACAAAATAACTTTTTAAAATCAAATTATTATTTTCGAACCAAAAAATCCTATATTGTCCCATATACATTTTTTTCGCCAAAACCGAAAAATGCATTTTCTCGCCAAAACTGAAAAACACACTTTCTGCCAAAACCGCAAAAATACGTTTTTCCCCAAAAAGCGTATAAATGCACATTTCCATAAAACACACTTTTCGGCCAATCCAGTAAAACCACACTTTTCGGCCAAAACGGTAAACATACACTTTCTCGCCAAAAGCGTAAACCGCACTAAAACCGAAAAACATACTTTCCCGCCAACATAGTAAAAACACACTTTATCACCAAAAATCGCAAAAATGCATTTTCCCGCCAAAACCGGAAAACGCATTTTCCCGCTAAACCTGGAAAAACGCATTTTACAGCCAAAACCGAAAACGCATTTTCCCAGCAAAAACACAAAACACACATTTTTCCGTAAAAAACTGCAAAACACATTTTCCCGAAACAAGAAAAATAGATTTTTCCCCCAAAACTGAACAAACACATTTTCTCGCCAAAATCGGGCAAATGCATTTTCCCGCTAAAAACGCAAAAATGCATGTTCCCACTAAAAACGCATATTTTTGAGATCAATGAATTTACCAAATAAATTTCGACATGAATTGTGATTAGCCAATTGCTTGGAGTAGATGTAAGCTCCTATTCTCATGTCATAGACAAGTCGTCATGAACGAGCTGTCATGGTTAGGATATCATATATGAGGTGTCGTGGGCAGACTGTCGCGAACGCGCTGTCGTAGACATGCATCATCTTCCAATCTAACTTCTTACTTTGTAGATTTCTGCAAGAACGGACTGTGTGATCACGTTTTTCTGTCCTACAACATTCTTGATGAGCCGTCCAGTTGAGCTACCATGGATGGAGTGTCAGTTGACTACCTTCTAAAGACAATACGTCGTGGACATACTGTCATGAAAGAGCGTCATGAAAAAATCGTCACGAGTGAACCTGTATGACGAGTTCAGAGTGTTTGTTGGGCCCTAAATCAGCAGTCTCCTCGTGCCAGTCAGCTGTGGTGTCGAGGATGTGAGTTCTTAGCAACGCCAAATCCAACACAAGTTGACGAGCTCCCATCCTTATCTTATCCGAGTCAAAGGGAGTTCCGAGATCGCCGCCACTTACTAACCAACTATGAGAGAGAATATCAAAATGAGTAATCAATAGAGTAACTATAAAAGCGTAAAGAAAAAAAGGAAGAAAGACACGCCCTGAGGCCTAGACATATCACCATCCACTTCGACCTTACTCTCACTATCTTTAGCTTATAGTTTCTAGCTTAGTTGATCTTGTTTTGTTATACCTTGTAAACATTTTTTGTGTTAAACTTCAATATATAAAAGTCCCTTTCGTCAACTTGAGTCTGATTACATCTTTTGTGTTATGAGGATATCGTTATCAACATAGTTCTTCTTCCCTAATCTATTACATACAATCACAACCAAATAGTTATTGTGGATTTTAGGATCCACATTTTGGCGGCGCCTGTGGAGCGAAACGAAAAATATACTTGCTGAGAATCCGATCTAAGATTTAGAAGAACGAAGATGGATCCTTCGTACATGACTCCTGAACCTCTACCAAACCAACCATTGAAAAGGCACATGACTTGAGGAGCTGACATACCATGGATTTTACCAGTTTTCAGCCCTGGTATATACGTGTTTTAGAGTCTATTTATTATGTTTTGGAGTCTTTTTAGAGTCTTTACAGGTTCATGTATGTTTTGGAGCAATGTGGTGATTATGGAGCAATGTGGAGATAAAGATAGAAGAAATTCATACCTGTTCAGAGAACCAGCCAGAGTCGACATTTAGAGCTAGCCAATCGTCGATCGACAAATACATCTTTTCGTCGATCAACAGCAACACGCGTGAAAAGGCCGACTTGAAGCCCAAGTTCTACATAATTACAAGACTACCCCTGACCGACTTTAACATAATATTTATGTGCTCTGTTATTATATTGGACAACCCACGCTTTCTTATTTTCTATTATTCACAGCATAAGGTTTTAGAGTTTTTACTAGTTTGGAGAGAAGATCCAAGACTTCTTCAGAGCTTGTATTGGAACTCCATTCTTATCTGCCTATTCTATTTATGCATTCTGTTCAGTTTATTTTCATTTTTTGTTTGATCATGTCTGAGTAGTTCTCTTTGTTAGATTTAGGGTTATTAGGGTTATGAAGGATTAGCTAAAACTACAGAATTGCTAAGGTGATAATTAAGCAACCTTCAAAGAATTGCTATTAACGCTTGTGTTTTAGAGTAGCTAACTAGGACCTTGATCTTAGGATTGTAGACAACTATGACAGTAGGTTCTGCATTAGAATTCGTTCTCTTGAGCTATGATTGCTAGGAAAAAGAGACAACTGATATAGTTAAGACTAGTGAACCTATCGATCAGCTCGTTAACGCTTGTCTAAGGTAGCATTGATCGAAACTAACTCAATAGCATCAATCGACGCTCGATCCGTGTCAACTAAAAAAAGCTGAAATACTGGACTTAGTCAACAAATTTGATTCGCAGCGAAAGCTGGACATCTTATGCATTAGACACCAAGTTCTAGGATTGTCATCTGCATACCTTGAGAATTATACATCATTATAATCATGATTACATGAACCTTAGATCTAGCTATTTTCTCTAATTGTTTACAAACAAACTAATCAATCAATCTGCTTAGTTTTGAGTTATCTAATGCTTTATAATTTACTGGACAGCTTAATCATTGACTGCTTTAGATCTATTGTGTGTACTCGCTCCTTGTGGATTCAATTCCTAAGTACTGAAACTGAACCTCTTATTTGAGAGAGTAAAGTCGCTTCAGGGTAATTTCAGTGATATCAATTTTGGCGCTGTTGCCGGAGAGCTTTGATCGCCATTAGATGTAATTAGTTCGATTTAGTCTAGGTTGCTTTTCTTATTTAAAATTTTCTCATAATTTTTTTTCTTGATCTTTTCAAGTGCATGCCCAGCAGTACAAGAAGCAACAAGGAAAATCGCTATCATTCTCAGACCCTGCATGTTTGGAACGTACAAAATCCACAAAAAGAGACGCCCCACATCGATCGACAACAACTCAACTTCGTTGATATCACTCAAATTACCTTAAGGAGTGACTTTTACTCTCTCAAATATGAGATTCAGTTGTAGTACTTAGGAATCGAATCCACAAGGAGGAGGGCACAAAATAGATCTAAAACAGATGTGATTAAGCTAGGCAATAAGTAAATAAACAGTAAATAAATGATAGCAGGTTACACAAAGCTAGTTGTTTAGTTGATTGATTGGAGGTTATAAACAATATGGGAAGGAAGCTAAATTTAGGGTTTCAGGTAATCATGATTATAATCAGATAAAATACTTAGGTTGACAATCTTAGAACTCGAAGTCTAATCAAAAGGTATCCACTTCCGCTGTGAATCAATTCTATTGACTAAGTCCAATATCTCAGTTTTCGCTTGTTGATACGGATCGAGTGTCGATCGATGCTATTGAGTTAGCGTTGATCGATGCTACTTTAGACAAAGGTTAGCGAGTTGATCGATATGTTCACTAGTTTTAAATAAATAAGCTGTCGTTTGTTTCTAGCAATCTTAGCTCAAGGAAATCTATTATGGTGCAGAACCTACCATAGTTGTCCACAATCCTAAAATCAGGGTTCTAGTTAGATACTCTAAAACACAAGCACTACAAGAAATTCCTAGAAGAATGTTTATCACCTTAGCAATTTTATAATTTTGGCTACTCCTTCATAACCCTAATTAAACCTTAAATCTAATAAGTGAATTACTCAGACATAGCAAAGCAAAGGATAGCAATAATCTGAATAAAATGCATAAGAAGAATAAGGTAGAAAAAATGGAGTTCCAATACAAAGCTCTGAAAGAGTCTTAGATATTCTCTCCAAACTACTAAAATACCCTAAAAACCTTATGATGTGAATGAATGAAAATAAAAAAGTGTGTGTTGTCGAATACAATGGCAGAGCACATAAGTATTAGATCAAAGTCGGCCGGGAGTAATTTTGTAAATATGTGGGACTTGGGCATCATATTGGTCATGAAATAGCGCCCCGATTTCGCGCTTTGCTGTCAATCGACAACAAGTGATGTTTGTCGATCGACGGATGACTCTGAATGTCAACTCTGGTTGGTCCCATGAACAACTACGAGTTTCTTATGTCTTTATCTCCAAAATGCTCTAAAATCACCACAACAAAACATACCTAAACCTTTAAAGACTCTAAAAAAACTCCAAAACATAATAAATAGATTCTAAAACACTTATATACCATGGCTAAAAAGTGGTAAAATACATGGTATATCAATTTCCCTAGAATTACCATTTTGCTTGTCCTCAACCAAAACAAGAATAGTCTTATAAAAGAGGTTTTGAAAACAGCAGAGACTCACATAATTTAACATCACTACTCTCATTTCTATAAATATGAATGGTGGGAATGCTAATTGCTAACCTCGGAGATGATTCAGTATACTACATTGTAGCTTATTCATTATACCATAACATCGCACAACTCCACTGATAGCGCCTGACATACCCCTCTACTGATCTCATTTCTGCATAAATAAAAATGTGTAGGCTACATCTTGAGAGCATCAATCAAAAGACACATGGAATCAACTCAAACAAGTATCTGGACAGACATGTAACTATCTGGTTCTTTCCCTCTCTCTTCTCTCTTCTCTGAATACTATTTCTTTTAATCTGACAAAGTGTGGGCGAATAGTGGGGTCATCAATAATGTACATATCTCTCGCTTCCAACGATGTGTGATCATTCTTTTGAATTAGAATAGTGGGGTCATTGGTAATGTACCTACCCCTCTGCATCTCAGGAAATCATCTCAATCTTTTATAATATGAATTCTGAAGAGAGGTGAAAGGAGAACCAGAGACACTATGTCTAATACCTTCCAAACTTGCCACAAGCATCGAGTTGACTACCTCCCACTGCTCAACTTCTTCCCCAGTTTCTGGCTTCTTCAAGGTCCCATCTATAAATCCCAACTCTCTCTTTGTCTGCAAGGCGTTCCGCACATGCTTAGCCCAATCTTCGTAGTTCTCTCCTTTCAACTGAACTGAGGGAATCAAGTTCCCTTGTCCATCTGATGGGTGTAGATAGAATGGCAATGCCATTTCTTTCTTCACCATTGATTTCATTCAGCCTTCCGCGTTTCTTGTGTTACATAAGGCTTCCTAATAAAATTTTCCAACATTGCAAGAGAATCTGATTATCATTAGACTAGGTGTAGGATTTAGACTAGGTTTTTTTTGTTTTTAGTTTTACTTATTTTATTTTTCTTTTCTTGGGTTTCAGGTACATGCACTACAATACTATAATCAACAAGAAAATATAGCTTTTTGATCTTACCAACCATAGGTTTTCTGAGCTGGAACGTACGAACTACGCGTTCAAGAACAAAGCATCGAGCGACACAATTGAAGCATCAACCGACACTAATTGGACTCAGGCGTCAAACGACACTACTACAACTTCGATCAACGCCATATATTGCATAACAGAGATGATTGAGCGATTTGTGTTGATTCAAAATCTGGATGGAGACCTGCATGACCTAGAGGGTCATATGCGTAATGCAGCAGGTCAGAAGATTGATGATCAGGAGGCTGTAATCCCTGTTGAAATTGTTGTGGCTGTGAATGTTAAAATTGAACGATAGAGGGCACTTGCAGACTATAACAAACCTAAATATTTCTACGCTAACAAGTATGTGGTTCATCGTTCTACGCTCCAGAGGAATGACTTTGAGCCAAACCATGCATACCATTCTCTTTTGGCTGAGAAACCCTAATGTGGTCTTCCTCACGAGCATCTGATGGATTATATTGAGTTGTTTAAGTGTTTATGACAATAAGTACGGAGGAGTCTTTGAAGACTACATTCTCCGCAAGCTCTTCCCACACTCTTTTGCTGGAGATGCGGTTTACTGACTAAAACATCTTCCACCAAGATCTCTCACTACCTGGCATAACCCCAAAAAGGTCTTCCTCAACAAATTTTTTAAGTATGATGCAACTACTCAAGAGAGTAAGTTGGAGTCTATGATGAGGCAGATCTTAGAGGGTCAGCAGAAGGTGATTGTAGACTTTAAGAAACAATTGGATTCTGTATACATTGAGCTGAAGGATAAATTTGAAGCTCTTAATAGTCATGTCATAGAGTTGGATATTCAGTTTACAGACTTCTAAAGTTGTGAAGAGGCTATAGACAAATCTTAGGCAATTTGATAATGCTATATTGGTGAAAGATGAAGAACAGCTTGAAAATTTGGGTCTAGACTCGAAACTGAAGCTTGGTATCGATCGAGACCCCACAAGCATCTATCGACACCCATCAGAAAAAGATCCAGAAACTTAACCTAAGGCTGGCATCGATCAACACTCATCTAGTGTCAATCGACGCTCATGGTTGAACGCACCGCCAGTTTGCATGATTGAATCGGGAACGGTTGAGGAAAGAGTGTACAAGCCATAGGTCCTACACCATATTGTTCCCAAGCATCTGTAACCACCCGTATGCGCAAAAAAAATTGGTTAGTTTTCACAAAAGAGAGAAAATGATACCTAAAGGTGTCTCCCTTGAAGATGCTTACGAAGAATTTTGATTCTTTCAGTTCTTCAAGAACTCTAGAGAGGCCATGGAAGATATTAGTGCACTGGATGATGAAACTAGAAAACCAGTTGTAGTGATCAAGAAATTTACAAGGCTATACAAGACCCTGGAAAGTTTGTGGTTTCATGCACTATTTCAGGGGTTGAATTTCCTTATGTTATATGTGATACAAGATCTGGAGTTAGTATTGTGTCAAAGGACACCGTTGAGAAACTTGAACTTGTCATTGAAGTTCCCAAGTTTAAACGAATTCTTGAAGATTTTTCTAACAAATCTCCACTTGGTGTTGTCAACAATTTAGAAGTGAAAGTTGGAAACTGCATGGTCTTCATAGACTTTTATGTGTTGGAGATAGGAAATTCATCTATACATCTTTTTTTTTGGAAAATAGATTTTTAGCTACAGTGGGTACAACAGTTGACATGCAAAGGAATATAGTGTCATTCGCAAATATTGATGAAAATATCTTGTACAAAGATGTTTCACCAGACAGAAGTGTGCATCTAGCTTTTTATAGTAAAATTTATTATGGTCCTCTGCATGTAGTTGTCTCAAGAGTTGAAAATGTGATGTAGCGTACATCCTTAATTACACCGGCTTTGGTTTTCTATATTTCCTTTTCTATGATAGTTTGCTTTTCCTTTTATAATTAGGTTTGGGTTTTGCTTCTTAGTCGACTAAGGCTTTTATGTTTACTACATATAGTGTCTTCTCGGCTTTGTGAGAGATACGATTTTGATTATTGAAATATAAATTTAGGGTTTTGTTTTAAACAACTCTTGAATCCTTACTTATGGGCATTTTCTAAGAATTCAGCAGACATAAGAAGGCTAAAATAAAGGGCATTCTCAGAATTCAACGTTACATTTGCATTATCGGTTACTAGACGGTACTTCTGCTCCGTCAATTGGTATCAGAGACCTTTTAACTGCGATTCTAGTCGTGATTATCGATCTTCGGTTTCAATGGCACCTCGTCCTAACGAATGGACACAGATGCAACAGTTCCTGGAAGACTTTCAGGAAAAGTTTCAAGACAATATGAGACGAACAATGGCTGAAGCAATTAAGGCCGGAGTTCAGACTGGAGTTCAAGCAGTGTTTGCAGCTCATCCCGCGAACGCACAACAACAACACGCAGCGCCATTACAAAACCAACACCTCATCAACAACCCTATCTTTGATGAACAAGACGATGACGTCGACGATGAGAACCCATTCGGCGACAACAATCGACAACTTCATCGACGACATGAACGACATAACAGGAACGAGGACACAAGGTGGACGTCGGGTTTAAAGATTGATATTCCCGAGTACCATGGAGGATCGCAACAGGAGGACCTACTATACTGGATTGTTACCTCGATGAATTCTTAGAATTCAAAGATGTTCCAGAACACAAAAAGGTGCCTCTCGTTACGACTCGTTTTCGCGGACACGCCACGTCATGGTGGAGCCAACTTAAACTTTCTCGGACTCGTCGTGGCAAGGACAAGATAACTTCATGGGACAAGCTCAAGAAACATATGAGGAAAACTTTTATCCCACAAAATTACGAGTGCTTATTGTTTCAGAAGTTTCATAATATTTGGCAAGGATCACGATCCGTAGAGGAATATGCTAACATATTCTATCAGATGCTCACACGAATGAATATTCATGACTCTGAGGATCTGTTAGTGGCTCGTTTTATTGCAGGCTTACGATCGCAGCTCCAAAACATGTTCCAACAATTTGATCCATGCTCTGTTTCGGAGGCTCGACAACGAGCATTACTAGTCGAACAGCAAACACGTTTGGGGGCTACACAATGGTCTGGAAACTCCCGCACTAGCTCCACTACGATCGCTAACGACACCAAATCAGCTGCAAGGCATGATTCGACTACAACATCAACGGGTCCACGTAACAATGACCACACCGGGGAACCTGTTGCGAAAGTAGCAGAACCACGACCAGCTTGACCGAATGCTCTCCGCTGTTTCACTTGTGGCGAGCGTGGCCACATACAAACCGCTTGTCCTCTAGGACGGCGTGTTCTATTCGCCAGTGATAAGGAAGTCATTGGAGATCCTATCTACGATGATGACGACGTGGACGAAGACGTAGAAGAAGAACAAGTCTGCGGTGACACTGGAACTTTCCTTATGCTACGCCGGAATTGTTTAGCTCCTAAGGCAAGTGAAGATGGACAGCGAACATCCTTGTTTAGCTCTACTTGTACGGTTAAAGGCAAAGTTTGCAGATTTGTGATAGACTCGGGCTGCTCATCTAATGTCGTCTCTGAGGAAGCAGTTCGCAAGCTTTCTTTGACAACTGAGCCTCACCCGCATCCCTATCGGCTTCTCTGGATGCAGACATGCGCATAGGTCTTTGTCTCTCAACGCAAGCTCCTATCATTGTCTATCGGATCCTTCTACAAAGATACGTTCTACTGTGACATAGCTTCGATGGATGTGTCTCACATCATATTAGGCCGTCCATGGCAATATGATAGAGAAGTTATCCATAATGGTAAACTCAACACATATTTGTTCATGTTCCAAGGACGCAAAATCACTCTACTACCGTCTCCGGATGCCGACAATATTCCTCACGATACTAAGCAACAAAACGCTACACAACAGAATCTCCTCATCATATCAAAATCCCAATTTGAAGAGGAACTTCGTGAGTCTTGCCCACTGTATGCGTTAGTAGCAATCGATGCAACACCATCACAAACCGTGGTTATTCCTCCCGCGTTTACAACAGTCATCAAGGAGTTTCAGGACCTATTCCCAGACGAGCTGCCTGCCGGACTACCTCCTCTCCGAGACATACATCATCACATTGATCTGGTGCCAAATGCCGCCTTGCCTAAACGCGCTCACTATCGCATGAGCCCCGAAGAACATGAAGAGTTACGGCATTAGGTTGAGGACCTTTTGTCTAAAGGTTATGTACGAGAAAGTTTTAGTCCATGTGTCGTGCCAGCTCTCCTGATCCTGAAGAAGGATAAAACGTGGCGTAAGTGTGTGGATAGTCGCGCAATCAATAAGATCACCACGCGATACCGATTTCCAGTACCCCGTCTTGATAACCTTTTGGATAAGATCGGTAAGGCCACTATTTTCACTAAACTAGACTTGAAAAATGGATATCATCAGATTCGGATTCGTCGTGGAGATGAATGGAAGACAACTTTCAAGATCCGTGAAGGATTGTTCGAATGACTCGTTATGCCATTTGGTTTGTCTAATGCTCCTAGCACATTTATGCAAGTCATGAATCAAGCTCTTCGTCCTTTTATTGGAAGATATGTTGTCGTCTACTTTGACGACATTCTCGTATTTAGCACATCCATCCATGACCATCTCGATCACTTACAAGACGTTCTAGTTGCTTTACGACGCGAAAAGCTTTTTGTAGCAAAGCACAAGTGTGAATTTGGCGTCTCAGAGGTTTTATTTCTTGGTTATGTCGTCTCTGCCGCGGCACTATGGGTGGATCCGCAGAAGGTCGCCACAGTCGCCTCGTGGCCCACACCAAAAACGGTCTTTGAAGTCGGTAGCTTCCATGGGTTAGCATCCTTCTATCGACGTTTCGTGAATAACTTTAGCGCCATCATGGCTCCCGTTACAGATTGCATGAAGAACATGTCTTTTATGTGGACGCAGGAAGCTTCTCAAGCATTTGAGCTTATTAAAACTAAGCTCACGACAGCCCCTATTCTGGTACTTCCCGACTTCGACCTGCCTTTTGAATTGCATTGTGACGCAAGTAAATTAGGTATTGGAGCGGTCTTAAGTCAGCAAGGTCGCCCTATTGCTTACTATAGCGAAAAAATGGCTGGTGCTCGAGCTCGGTATAGCACCTACGATATCGAGTTTTATGCAATCGTCCAAGCAATTAAACATTGGCATCACTATCTGGCTCATAAGGAGTTCATACTCTTTTCAGACCACGTCGCGTTGAAGTATCTCGGTACGCAAGACAAGATTTCGTCACGCCACGTCTTTTGGATAGCTTATTTACAGCAATTCACGTTTGTGATCAAGCATCAGTCAGGAAAACTTAATAAAGTAGCGGACGCTTTGAGTCGCCGTCATGCGTTGGTGTCTACATTACGGGTGAGTGTGACTGGATTTGAGTGCTTTGCGGAGCTATACCCGACGGATCCATTCTTCTCTTCGGTCTAGTTGGATCTCACTTATGGAATACGATCCGATTATTCTCTGGTCGATGGCTTTATCTTCAGAAACAATTGATTGTGTGTGCCTGATTGTAGCCTCCGGCTACAGATCATCGTGCAGTTACATCACGAAGGCCATATAGGACGGGATCGTACATTTAAGCTGGTCACCGACTCATACTTTTGGCCTACCTTGCGGCGTGACGTCGAACGGTTCGTGGCACGGTGCACGACTTTTCAGAAGGGTAAAGGACATGTGTCTAATGCTGGTCTCTACCTTCCTTTGCTTATTCCGACTCAGCCATGGAGTGATATCAGTATGGACTTTGTGCTTGGTCTTCCGCGAACCCAACGCGGCAATGATTCGATCTTTGTGGTTGTCAATCGATTTTCAAAAATGGTTCATTTTATTCTTTGTAAGAAGACAACGGATGCTGTGCATATTGCCACCTTATTCTTTCGTGAAATCTATCGATTACATGGTCTTCGGACTTTTATAGTTTCCGACCGTGACTCCCGTTTCATCAGCCACTTTTGGCGTTCTCTTTGGAAGCTACTTAAAATTAGTTTGAACATGAGCTTTGTGTATCATCCTCAAACTGATGGCCAAACAGAAGTTGTTAATCGAAGCTTGGGAAACATGTTGCGCTGCTTGGTTGGTGATAACGTTCGGTCGTGGGACTCTCTTTTATGTCAGGCTGAGTTTGCTCATAACCATGCTCATAATAGGAGCCTTGGTTTTAGTCCGTTCAAGGTGGTTTACGGCGTGATTCCGCGCAGACCGTTGGCTCTGTCTCCTCTTCCTCAACCCGGCGAGTTCCATGGGCGAGCATTGGAGCTTGTTGATGAGATAGTTGAGGTTCATGCTCGGGCTCAAGATAACTTGGCAGGCACGGCAATCAAATACAAACGGTCAGCGGATAAACGGTGTCAAGAGGTACATTTTCAAGTTGGTGATCACGTCTGGGCTGTGTTGATCAAGGAACGATTCCCTGTTGGTCAATACAACAAACTCAAACCGCGCAAATTTGGACCTGTTCGGATAGTCGAGAAAATCAATGCAAATGCCTATCACCTTCGTCTTCCTTCCCATATACATACCGCCGATGTGTTCAACGTGAAGCATCTCTTCAAGTTTGAGTCTGATGACGACATACTTTCGGGATTCGTGGTTGAATCTCTCGTACGGGAGTGAACCTGATGTAGCGTACATCCTTAATTACACCGGCTTTGGTTTTCTATATTTCTTTTTCTATGATAGTTTGCTTTTCCTTTTATAATTAGGTTTGGGTTTTGCTATTTAGCTGACTAAGGCTTTTATGTTTACTATATATAGCGTGTTCTCGGCTTTGTGAGAGATACGACTTTGATTATTGAAATATAAATTTAGGGTTTTGTTTTAAACAATTCTTGAATCCTTACTTCTGGGCATTCTCTAAGAATTCAACAGACTTAAAACGGCTGAGATAACAGTTATTCTCAGAATTCAACGTTACTTTTGTATTATCGGTTACTATATGGTACTTCCGCTCCGTCAAAATGGCTGGCAGAATGTTTGACAAAGGCGAATGACACCTGTCGATTGATGCCACTCTGGAATCCTCTGCATGTCGTTGTCTCAAGAGTTGAAAGTGGCGTGATGAATGATAATTTAACAGTCTTCGAACGACACTCCATTGGCGTCAATCGATGCCACTCTGGAAACTAAACAGTCTAAACAGAAAGTTCAAGTAGGGATACTCAGACACACACGTCCAAGTATGGGGATGGGGAAAAGGGTAAAAAGAAGAGAGATCAAAAAGAACTAGGATTTTTCAAAATTAATTTTGCTTTCACTATGCACGGTTAACGTTTTATAAGCAAAACTCCGTTACGCGAACATAAATATATGAGGTCTGTTCGTTTCATAGACGCCACATCCAGCGGCAGCGGCAAAATAATGAACGGTGAACGAGAAGCCGATGCCGCTGATATTTTCTGCGTCCGTTTTATCCTCTGTTTGTTGCCGCACGACTGCAAAATCAGTCAGCCGTGGTTCATCTGTGCTGTGTTGTTGTCGTTAAAGCTTTAATTTTTTGACGCTACCGCTGCGTTCCGCGGTGATGAAACGAACAGAGTTGGTTCCTGACGTGATTTACTTTCCAACACAGTTGAATGAAGCCCACAGATTGTTCCCCTACTCTATTCTATTTCAATGGCACTATATCCAGCTTCTTTTTTCTCTTTATACAATTCATTATCTAATAAATCTTGTCGACCTTGCGGATTCCCTGCAACAGCATGTGCTCCAGCCAAAAGAATTGCATCAGCAAAATTTCTCTCACCCATTTCAACCAATTTAATTCTCACACGTTCCCCTAAATCTGTATTCCCATAGACTCTACAAGCAGCTAGCAAAGCACGCCAAGCTGTTGAGTCGCTTGTGATAGGCAAATTCTGCATCAATTCATATGCTTCCTCTAACTGCCCTGCTCGGCCTAAAAGATCAACCACACAGCCATAATGCTCAACTTCAGGTATGAAGCGGTATATGTCAATCATCCTCTTAAAGCATATGATTCCTTCCTTTACCAGACCTCCATGGCTACAAGCATTCAACACAACCAAGAAAGTAATATCATTGGGCTTCACATTGCTGTTCTCGACCTCCATCTTATAGAAAAGATTTATTGCTTCTCTTGCTAGCCCATGCGCTCCATAAGCTGAGATCATTGCGGTCCAGGACTTGACATCCTTGTTCTTCATCCTATTAAAAATTTCAACAGCTTTGTCAAGCATCCCTAGTTTTGCATACATATCAACAAGTGCGGTTCCCAGTACTGCATCCAAAGCTATTTTTTCCTCTTCCACCAAGTCTCCAACGCTCTGTCCTATGGATGATGCTTCGTAGCTCGCACAGGAAGACAACAGCCCAACAAATGTAGATGAATTTGGTTTCATTTGTTCATACTTCATCTGCCTCAGTAGCCATAAACAATCTTCCAGTAGACCCATTTTGGCATACTGGTCAATCATACAATTCCAGATAACAACGTCCTTCCTTGCAGCACAATCAAAGATCCTGCGCGCTGAACTCATGTCCCCAATTTTGGCGTAAATACCTATCAAAGCAGTGATTAAATGCAACTTAAGATCAAGGCCAGTCTTGATAGACAACCCATAAGCAGATTCAGCTCCTAACAAGTCTCCAAGATCACCGGTAGCCGAAAGAAAGCTAAGCAGCGTACTAACACTAACAACGATCTCACTTTTCCGCATATCCCTGAACAAATACAGAGCCAACGCAGGTTTAGAAACCTGAAGATACCCGTTCATCAAAGTACTAAACGAAACAGCATCGACCCTCTGCGGCATTTCGTCAAACAGTTTCCGAGCATCATTGATCCTCCCAGAGACACAGTAAAAATGAAGAAGAGCGTTTCTCAAATCGGTAAACGGCATGAACCCAGATCTCAATACGATCCCATGCACACCCTCACCGATTCTACTACACAATCCACGAGCGCATGATTTTAGAGTTGCGATGAAAGAGAAGCGATCCAAGCTGAAAGCTTGAGCTCTCAATTGGTTAAAGACCGGAAAGGCTCGCTCTGGCTCGTCGCTGATAGAATAACCTCTGAGCATTGTGTTGAACATGAAGAGATTAGTGTTGGAGACATTCTCGAAGATCGAGGAGGCGTATCGGATATCTTGAAGAGAGGAAGCAATGAGCTTGCTCACTGTGAAATCGTCCTTGTCGATCCCTGTTTTCACCATGTAGCCATGGATTCGACAAACTTGGGCAACGTCTCTGCAACATCTTAGATCTTCGATAAGTTTCTGGAACCGTGGAGATTCAATGCTTGTTGTTGTTGTTGTGTATAGACTCATACGACGCAACGCGAATATGCCAAACGTTATCGCCAATGCCATCGATAAACGCCAGCTCACGGCGGAATAGAAAACACGGTTTAGGTTTTTAGCTTAAGAAGGTCATCTTGGGCTTTAATTCTCTAATGGGCCTGTTTGTACGATTGATAAAAGCTGTACAACAAATTTATGGGATAAAACTAGGGCTGTTCAATATGGTAAAACCGAACCGTACCGAACCGAACCGAACCGAAATAGACAATATGGTTTGGTTTTGGTATATACCATATAAAACGAATGGATATAATTTTATAAAAACCGTAGGATTTGGATATGGTTTGGTATATAACTGATTAAACCGAATAAACCGAACAAAACCGATTAAAAGTAGAAACATGTAAATATGTATCTATTTTATAACAATACATGAAAATCTATTTGTTACATAAGTTAAATTTGTGTTAATAACTATTACCATAATTTTATAGTAATAAAAAACTTTAATTTGTAAAACGTTTGAACTATAACTAAATAACAATACATCGCAATTCATACATCTTATTTTCTAAGTCTTTTTTGATCTTTTTTATTTATTTTAGTCTTCACTAAATTAATATGAAGATTATAAATTTGATAGACAATAATTAATAGAAAATTTTCAATTGAAAAAGTATAACTTTAATGAACACTAAATATGGAAGAGTGGAAAAACTTTTCTTTCATGTTTCTATTTTGTTTCATATTTTTATTTTCAAAATTTCAAGCTTTGATTTTAGTTATAGATTTGATTATTATATTTGATGGTAGAGGCATTTTTACTTTTTTGTTCATTTATTTGAACATGTAATATATTTTTAATAAATGACTGTATTGACAATATGACTCTAAAATTCATATAATATGATCTCAAACAAAATAATTATGTTTTTTGGTATAAAACCGAATAAACCGAAAACCGACGGTATATAAACCGAACCGAACCGAAGTAAATATGGATTTAGAATGGTAGTTATATTTTACTAACCGAAATACCGAAAACCCAAAAAAACCGAACCGAAACCGAACCGATATCCGGATTGAACACCCCTGGATAAAACAAATTAAACAGCAGAGACACTAGTTTATAAAGTCGATATGTCCTCTATTTTGCTTTGATTTCTCTTATACACTAGGGGCTAGACTCCGCGCAAACGCGGGATTGTAGATGTAGTTTTTTGCATGATAGCAAGGAGAAACCGAAGTTTGTGAAGTTGTTGAAATTGTGATGTTGCTGTTGTCGGAACTGTATAGTTTGTGTGTTGTTGGCGGGATATGAACACCGTGGTTTTTGTATTGTTCTTGTGTATATTTTGTGTGGGAAGAACATGTGAAATGCTGTTTATTTTGAGGTTGTATTTCTTTCAGCGGTAAATTTCTATATTCTCAACAAATAATTATATTATTTATATAATAGCAACATACTACATGTGAATATTCATAAAGCTATAGACAATCTCAATAAGCAAAGACATGTCAACGTTACCTTAATTATTTACAATCTTCTTAATTCTTTAAGAGAAAGGTTCGGAAAATCCAAAAGAGAACCAAAGTTCATAGTAGTTAACATATGGATATAGTAAATTAAAATGAGACAAAAGCTAAGTTGGGTTGACGGTTTGATAGTCTTGATACTATCACTCACATGGGCATTTACGAGTTTTTTCGTTGCCTGCAAAACTTGGCTGATTTGTTTCATCATTTCCTAGTGCTATATTAGCCGCATTACCCGTAGAACTGGCAGATGCTGCTGGTTGTCCAGATTTGAGATCCACGACTGGGCTTGGTCTACAAAACAGTGGGACATTAAATCAGCACAAAGAAAGAGTGTGAAACATAGATTAACACACTTCTACCTGAGGTTGTCACTAATTGCAGAGACGGTGAATGTACGGTGGTTAGGGGTGAAATTATTTGGAGTAACACGTAGCTGAATAAGTATTCATTGCCAGCTAGCTCCTCAAGGAATTTTGGTAGCTCCATTTGACATCACTCAAATTACCATAAGGAGTAATTTACTCTCTCAAATAAGAGGTCGAGTTGTAGCACTTAGAAATCAAATTCCCAGGGAGATAATGCACACAATAGATCTATCTAGTTATGTAGTTAAGCTAGGCAAATAGGTTTTAAAGCAGTAAATAGCAGGGGTGAACAAGTAACTCTTTGATTAATTGATTTGGGTTTTAATACAGATGTGGGAAACGTTAGACTTAGGGCTTCTATTCAGACAATCAGAATTATAATGATACAAATACTAAACATATAATGGATATTCTAGAACTCAAACAATAAGAATAGTCGTTCAACTTTCGTATTTTTAGACTATCTATCGCCAGATCTAGGACCTCAACTGTCGCTTGTTGGTCCTAATAAACTGTCGATCGATTCCAACAATGGGGTGTCGTTCGATACACCTTTCAGACTGTCATGCCGTCGATCAATACAACTAATGAGTTGGCGATCGATGAACCTTCCATAGAACATTATCGCACGGATTTGACGTGTTCACTAGGTTTAACTAAATCAGCTTCCGTTTGTTTCTGGGAATACTAGCACAATCTAAACTAATTCTGACAGAGAACCAAGCTTCCGCTTGCTCCCTAATATCTGTAGGCAAGGTCCTAGTTAGCTACTGTAGAACACAAGCACTAAGAACAATTTAGTTGATTCATATCCTATCACTTAGCAATTTTATATTTTGGGAATCCCTCATGAATAGCTGAACTCTAAGTTTAACAAAGAAAACTACTCAGACATGGCTAAACAATTCATAACAACAAAATATAAAAACTGCATAAATCTTTGTCTAAAAGCATACGCAGATAAACGACATTTCATGTGAATAAATAAAATCTAGGCAGAAAATATGTTAACATTAGAGATGAATTAATAGTGTAGACATTATTATTGTAGAGGTCGGTCACCCTTGAGTCCACAGTTAGCTTGGAAATCTTCATGTGAATGGATCCTGAACCTGTATGTGTCAATAGATGGGCAGATTTCCTAAATGACGTGACAACATAGCTCTGTGGGAGAAAGAGATTTCATGGCCATAGCTTCAGCTTCCTTAGCCAAGGTTTTCACATTTTGATGGATTTAGATTACACTATGAAAGAGGAAACCACTACTTACAGATTATAAGAAAGCGGATGCACAGATCTAGAAGATGATAACAGAGGAAGAAGGATCAAATCGAAGAGCCTGAGATCATATTGATAGTTATGTTGCTTGAACAGAAAGATATTGTGAAAGTAAAAGATTGTAAAACGTATTCTTAATATCTAGCTTTCATAGCAGCTAAGCTTTATATAAAACAATGAGGATACTAGTCTAAAAGCACTTAGGATGTTTATTGTAACAAATCGATAATTATCCAGTAAAAGAGAAATATCTATAAAGTCAATAATAAAGTTTAAACCAGTATGATGTTGGTTTGGATTACTCGTGACATAATCATGTCACACACTATACGATTTATATAAGAGAAGAATCAACGCAAGGCGGAACAAATATAATAAAGGAGTGTGTATAGAACATCATTGATTGATAAAGAAAGGGTCACTGTAACGGCCCGGTTTCTGGCCCAAAAAGTTTCATAAAGAAATGAGTTTTTCTACGGTCCGTTTGACAAAAACCTAGGGTTCCTTCCTTCCATCCTATAAAAAGAACTGCAGCCCCCTTCTTTTGTCTTATCACAAATCTGAAGCGAAGCTCTGCAGAGAATTCCCGGAGGCCGAAAACCCTAGCCGTCGACCTCTCTCCCTCCTGCGCCGTCTCTCTCTTCTTCTTCTCTCTCCCTCTCCGTGATCTCTCTCCTCTCTCCCTCCTCCTTGCCGGTGCCGTGTGGTGGTGGTGGTGGTGGTTGCAGCCGATTGGCGGTGGTGGTCAGATCTCGCCGCTCTCTTGTTTCCTTGTTCCAGATCTGTTCAGATCTCCTCTACCTTGTCTCTTATTTCTAGATCCAGATTCAGATCTAGGCTAAGGTGGAGTGTCTTGAACCCATCTTGTTCTCATGTTCTGTATACTCCTTTATGTTGGAGTTAGGTTTGATTAGACCATGTTTGAGAGTTAGGATGATAGAACATGGTTATTACTAGGTTGATAGATGAATGGATCATGATGCATAAGAACCCTCATACTGTTAAATGGGACTTAATGAACTGTCTTTTGTTGTTGTGGTGATGAATGATTAGTAATTGATGCTTGTATGTTTGGATGTGTAGTCCCATGAGTGGTTTGTGATTAAAGCTAGGATGCTAGAAAGAATGAATGCTAAGATGATAGATGACTACTGATTGCTATTGATATTGTAAGTGAAACATGAGTGGGATGAGTGACACCGATAATGGGTGGCGTCTAGTGAATGAGTTCAAGTACAATTCTAAGTGAAAAAGGAAAGTGAATGAGAAAGAGAAGGGGTAAGTGAAAGTGGATAAAAATGTGAAAGGATAAGTGAATGTATAAGAGAATAATGTTAAGGTTAAGCATGGGTTGGGAAATCATATAGAGTCTAAGGGAAGTATGTGTGGTAGTAGTTCTACGCTAGGTATCCATAGGAGCTGTGGCAAATCCACAAGAATATGGAAGCACCCATAGGAGATGTGGCGAATCCACAAGAATATGGGGTAGAAGCCTAGCGGGAGCTACCCACAGTGAAAAGAAAAGATGTGCCAACCGCAAGAGGCGGGATATAAAAACGTGCATTGTAGATTTCTTAGTTCATGGTCGGTTAACGGGGTGTTAAAGGTGTCACAGGATTGAGTCGGTCTGGTATGATGAGTCGGTTAAGTCTAAGGTTTGACGTGTGTGGCAATGAGTGAGATCATTGTATTGATTAATCACTAGGTTGCTAGGAATGTATGGAGTTGAATGTTTGGAAATAATGATGATGATATGAAATGTTAAGATGCATTAACTGATTGTAGTGGCTAGTCAGCCCTAGTTCCCGCATAGAGTAGTATAGAGTGTCATGCGGGCAGGCTGTTCTAGAGTCACTTCACTGAGTAACTTGTTGCTCATTCCTCCATTTCCATTTCCCTGTGTGCAGGACTGTAAGTAGAAGTATATGGATGTGGGTGTGACGGTATTTCAAAGAAGGTTATGCGTCCGTCGACTCTTGGGACCAGTAACAGGACACGTAGGGTTGTCTAAATGAGTAGACACGTGTCCATAACGCCCTTTCGATAAATCCGGTGGGACGCCGGGGGATCGGGCCGTTACAATTGGTATCAGAGCGGGTTAAGATCCCTTAGTTCCGTCCTAAGGGATCGGCATTTCCGACGTTTTCAAAAAAAAAAAAACTTGTTTTCACTAAAAGAAAAGTGTGTGAAAGTTTTGATTTTTCTGAAAGTTGTGAACGATTTCAAAACCACCCACTATATCTATATTTCTATTATGGTTCTGGTCGGATGTCTACTTGAAGGATGTCTTCGACAATCAGTAACGACCAGAGTGACAATTACGGTATCGTGGACCTGCATGGTGGAATCCGATCTACACTCGGTGAAGCCCATTGACGAAGTTTCATCGCCAGACACATGAGTTGGAGTGGTTGAAGGAAAGCCAGAGATGGAAACCCAACTAATGTAACTACCGAGAGCGTGAAGGTTGTGGCGGATATCATGGGTTTGGAGGAACATTAGAGGTGCAGTAAAACAAGTTGAGGTCATAAGTCAATGAAGGTATTTCCCGAGGAAAGACATATATCTAATGGAGGGCTAGTTCTAGGATATCGGCCAGAGAGACATGAAAGTAAGGGAATACAATAAGGATGTAACCCTCCCCTGAGGAGATTTGTCGGGCACCCTCTAAGGGGGCGAGAACTGATTCACCGCTTCCTGAAAGAAATGAGAACCGATCTGAAGAATAGTTGTGACGTGCAAGATTATTGGGATCATGAGCTAATCTAGAAGGGTGCAGAGTTATAGTTTTGATTGTAAGAAGATCATAGGCTAACCAAGCATCACATACTCAGAGCCCAAGGGGAACTTGCAACATCGCCATTACCACAAGGCAGTTTCGTTGTGACAAGAGTGGAAGTGCGAGAAGAACCACACTAGGATATAATGGATGGGAGCGTACTACCAGTACAATCAATAGGGCTATGATAGGAGGTTCGTTTATTAAAGAAAACATGGTCAGACCGAAGGACTCAGAGGACAAGGATATGTTTGGTGCGGAGTAGCTAAACACCAAGTCGGGGCTGCTGGACTCAACTAGTAGGATCCGCGGTGAAGTGTTATCCTAACTACCGGTCCCGGCAAGGGCAACTTCAATTGGGGCTACCTGGGTAAGGACCGAGGGAGTATAGAGAATTATGACCATGGGAGTGTATGTGGTAGTGTTAATATCTCTCGACGGTGTGAACCTGCATGGAGACCTGCTTGGGTTGGAGTTTAGAATGATATAAAGTGAAAGAATTTTGGGATCTGTATTTAGAGGTGTACCAGTGTTCGGGATGTTGCAGTGTGTTAGGGATAGCATCGGGGCTTAGCGAGAATCTATACGGAGGTCAGAGATTAATGAATAGGTAGAGATCTAGGAAAGCAGACCGGGACCAAGCACGTGGAGTTAATGTATTGTATTGGCATGTACTCATAATCCTCGATAGGAAAGGAGAGTAGTCTTTAATGGAATAAGGATTAGGATATGGATATAAGCTATCTTGATGTTGAAAGCTGAAGACTTAAGTGGAAAGGAGAATGATTTGTATTTGGAACTGAAAGCTCTAAGTATTGGATACCATTGCTGCAGTAGCCGGGTATGCAGATGCTTTTGAGCATTTTTAAGAACCCATGGAACTGAGATAGTGCATATACCATAGAGCAGAAATACAGAACATCGTCTAGTCAAAGGAACCATATCGGTTAGCACCATATAGTTCGTTGAGTTGTTGGAACCTACAGCAAGTAGCTTTGGAGTTCACTAAGAGCGATTTGACATTATGGTATTGCCAGATTCTGATATCAAAGAAAAATATCCAGAAGACAACATTACGAGTTGGTAATGGACATTACCAGTTGTAGAAGTGTGTCTTTGGATCAACTGATGCGCAACATGTTCCTGTGAAGTGGATGTACGATGCCGCAAGCGTATTAAGATAAGCATGTGGTAGTGATGATCGAAGACACAATATTCTATTCCACCAGAAGAGTGTGATGGTACTTGGGAGTAGCTTGTTAAGTTTCGTGAGATGAAGTGCTCGCTAAGTTAATCAACGGAGATGTGGTTGGGTACCACGCAACGGTGAAGAAAGATCATGGGACAAGTTTATTGGTCGCAATGGGTATTATAGTGGGCAGCAAACAGATTTATCAGAATTCGAAGAGGAACTGTTATGGGTAAAGATAAAGAGGATTTTAATGGAGCTTTGCAGTTGAGATTTTTTTGTTGAGAACAGTGGGGTGTGAGGCCGTATATGATTGATGCAAGAGTTCTATGTGTCAAAATGGAAATGGAATATGATAACAATATATTTTTGTTGTTGGGTCGCCAAGGACATGGCAATCAACCTATGTGGTGTACATGTGTGTTGAGCTTAGAAAGGAAGTTGGTTAATGGATCTGATATTAGTTGAATTCATGCAAGACATTAGCTACGACTCGAGCAAATGGATATCCCCTATGAGAATTGTATGAACAACCATGTTGAATCCCTTATGTTGGACCAAAGTGGAGAAGATCAGAATCTCGAGCCTGAGATGATCCAGGAAACCGCTTAGCAGATATAATTGTTGATGATGAGCTGCTTTATGAAAGGATAGAAGATGTACATGACCATCAGAGAATTACGTCGACAAGAGTGGTGGTGATATGGAAATGCATATGAGATGAAAGCAATATAGGGATGAGAACGCTGTTGGAGAATCGATTTGGGATTTAAGAGGACGTTGGATCTCCGTGAGGTATATGGAACCTGGTCTGTTGCTTGAACCATTAGATTTCAAAGGACGAGTTGTTTACCCATTTGGGTTCGGGATGTTAGAGTTGGAGTATCGACACACGGAATTCGGGGACGAATTCCATTCAAGTGGGGGAGAATTGTAACGGCCCGGTTCCTGGCCCAAAAAGTTTCATAAAGAAATGGGCTTCTCTACGGCCCGTTTGACAAAAACCTAGGGTTCCTTCCTTCCATCCTATAAAAAGAGCTGCAGCCCCCTTCTTTTGTCTCATCAGAAATCTGAAGCGAAGCTCTGCAAAGAATTTCCGGAGGCCGAAAACCCTAGTCGTCGACCTCTCTCCCTCCTGCGCCGTCTCTCTCTTCTTCTCTCTCTCCCTCTCCGTGATCCCTCTCTTCTCTCCCTCCTCCTTGCCGGTGCCGTGTGGTGGTGGTTGCAGCCGATTGGCGGTGGTGGTCAGATCTCGCCGCTCTCTTGTTTTCTTGTTCCAGATCTGTTCAGATCTCCTCTCCCTTGTCTCTTGTTTCTAGATCCAGATCTAGTCTAAGGTGGAGTGTCTTGAACCCATCTTGTTTTCATGTTCTGTATACTCTTTTATGTTGGAGTTAGGTTTGATTAGACTCTGTTTGAGAGCTAGGATGATAGAACATGGTTATTACTAGGTTGATAGATGAATGGATCATGATGCATAAGAACCCTCATACTGTTAAATGGGACTTAATGAACTGTTTTGTGTTGTTGTGGTGATGAATGATTAGTAATTGATGCTTGTATGTTTGGATGTGTAGTCCCATGAGTGGTTTGTGATTAAACCTAGGATGCTAGAAAGAATGAATGCTAAGATGATAGATGACTACTGATTGCTATTGATATTGTAAGTGAAACATGAGTGGGATGAGTATTGTGTGTGACACCGATAACGGGTGGCGTCTAGTGAATGAGTTCAAGTACAAGTCTAAGTGAAAAAGGAAAGTGAATAAGAAAGAGAAGGGATAAGTGAAAGTGGATAAGGATAAGGATGTGAAAGGATAAGTGAATGTATAAGAGAATAATGTTAAGGTTAAGCATGGGTTGGGAAATCATATATAGTCTAAGGAAAGTATGTGTGGTAGTAGTTCTACGCTTGGTATCCATAGGAGCTGTGGTGAATCCACAAGAATATGGAAGCACCCATAGGAGATGTGGCGAATCCACAAGTATATGGGGTAGAAGCCTAGCGGGAGCTACCCACAGTGAAAAGAAAAGATGTGCCAACCGCGAGAGGCGGGATATAAAAACGTGCATTGTAGAGTTATTAGTTCATGGTCGGTTAACGGGATGTTAAAGGTGTCATAGGATTGAGTCGGTCTGGTATGATGAGTCGGTTAAGTCTAAGGTTTGACGTGTGGGTTGCAATGAGTGAGATCATTGTATTGATTGATCACTAGGTTGCTAGAAATGTATGGAGTTGAATGTTTGGAAATAATGATGATGATATGAAATGTTAAGATGCATTAACTGATTGTAGTGGCTAGTCAATCCTAGTTCCCGCATAGAGTAGTATAGAGTGTCATGCGGACAGACTGGTCTAGAGTCACTTCACTGAGTAACTTGTTGCTCATTCCTCCATTTTCATTTCCCTGTGCGCAGGACTGTAAGTAGAAGTATATGGATGTGGGTGTGACGGTATTTCAAAGAAGGTTATGCGTCCGTCGACTCTTGGGACCAGTAACAGGACACGTAGGGTTGTCTAAATGAGTAGACACGTATCCATAACGCTATTTCGATAACTCCGGTGGGACGCCGGGAGATCGGGCCGTTACAGTAACAGTGATTACAAAGAAAAAAATCAGTGGAGGCAAAGTGGAAAAGAAGAAGGTCGGCGACGCTTCCAAGGAAACATAGGATTAGGCGTATTGTGTTTAATATAAGGCTAAAGCAAAATTTTAAGACCCACACGAAATGTCCAATTTCAATCTTCACTATTCAAAAAGATTGTGACGTACCTAAACAAATGTTTCCAGCCTTTCATTGATCGACAAAGTGACATAGACAGTTTCAAAATTCTCTCAATTCTTCTATATAGTGGTATTAGTTATTCATCTATGTTTATAATGGAATTATATATTTTGCATAAGATTTTTAAAAATTTATTACCTTATTATTTTGTTAAATTATGACATATTTAATACTAATCCAATTCAAATGAAATTTATTAACTTATCGAATATTAATATATATATATATATAATTTATATGATTATAGACTTTATAGCCGTATAGATTTCAAGCTAGCTTATAATATTCGTAGAGAAAGTAACAAACGATAGTAAGGAGAAACGGTGAGGACACAAACCCAGCTCGTCAAGCAGTCTTGAGATGTTCGCCACAAACCCTTCTTGATCGAACCATCTTATTACATCAGAGTATAGCTCTGGCAAAAAAGCTAGAAAGAAGCTTGTAATCTACATCAACAACAGTTGTCCAAAAAAAAAAATCTACATCAACAAACCTATGAACCTGTTTAATAGAATTTTTCAATTGGTTTAAAAGAAAATTATATGCATCAGTTGAACATATTCATTTGTCCCAAATAATGTTCAGTCTCAACAAATAACAAAAGTTCTATAATAATACAACAAAAAGAAAAACGGACAACGCAGAAAGTTCAAACGCGTCTAAACCGCCAAATCAAATAAGCGATGTCCCCTTTTCCCCATAATATAACAGTCTTCAGACTATACTTGGAGGATCTCCAGCCCAGCTACAAGTGGCTCGTGACCACCGAGTTCTGATACAATCGACCAATGGTGCATGCTGTGCCGGCTTAGGCTGGTTCACTTCTGAGTCTTTGTCAGAGCTGCTGGACGCTGCACATGTCATGTACTCTTCTGGTGTCCATTTAGGAGGAACAGAGACGTTTAGTTTTGTGAGCCTTGGCCTTTGCATAGGAACCGTCCCACCTTCCACAGCCATAGCTTGAACACCACCGTTTATATCTGATTTAGCAATCCCATTGAAGTGATAAACATCAAACACTTTCTTTCCCATCATTCCTGATGAATCTTTGATCCCTCCCAAGTCTCTGTCCAGCTCCAAGATCACTTGCCATAACTCGCTCCACACAATGAACCCCATGGCGCAGATCTCATTCATCTTCTCAGTTGGCAGTCTAATGTTTGTTTCCTGAACAACTTGGTGAAAGGCCTCCACGCTGATGAAACCTCCTCCTCCGCTCTGGTCTCTTGCATCAAAAGCTCTTCTTATCTGACATTCTCTCAGCTCAAGTTCGTTTTCTTCCTGGACAGCTGGATCGAGTGCAAACAGGACGGTGTAATGTGACTCGCTGCCAACGACCCATATAGGCCATTTGGGAGATTTGAGGTTCTGACCGACTTTGCAGAAATTGAGAGACTCAAGCAACGTCAGGAAGCCCACCTCAACATTCTTCGATATGCCTTTCAAAAACATGCCGCCTCCAAAATCCATCCTTCCATCAAACACATTAGGAACCGCTTCACCACACAATAGCAGGTTTACGATTTCCTAATAAAAAAAAGGGGCAAAGAGAAAAAAAAATCAGTAGTAATACTCAAGGACCAAAAGAGAGTAAAAGGACAAGTTACAGATCAAAGTGGATTCACAAATGTGTTACCTGGGAGGCATGTCCAAATGGTGCAGTTACTAGGGGGAGGTTTGGATCGTCCCTGTCGTTTTGAACAGTATCCTGTTTATGGAAAAAAAAAATTATATACGGCTACAACACTAGCTGACCTAAATTATGGAAATGAAAAATCTAGCACAATGATCCAGTCTGCAACTTGATATTCTGATTCACATCCGAATCAAAGAATAGTCTAGAAACCTAAACCAAAACTTCTAAATGCTGATGTGGTCGTAACACAGTAGGACTAGCTTGCCTATCAGATGAGATTTTCTCTATAAATTCTATTTCTGGCTATAACGCCAATAGTAAGGTCCACAATGACCAAATGATCCCAAGTTGTTAGAAAAACTGAAAGCTATCGCGTGAATGAATGTCAATTCAATTCCCTAATCTGTCATTCATATTATCGTTTCTTTTTAAAGTAATAAGGATCAAGGTTGCGTCAATACCAGTCCACGGGAGAGTAAAGCTGAAATAAGGAATAACAAAGCACCCACGCGACTCTGGAAAGCAGTTATTGTGCCTTCTATCTTACTAAGGGCACTGGACTGAGTTGTGAATGTCTCAAATCTTAAGATCTTCTGCAAATCTGAAGCAGACTCAATGGGGAGCCCAGCAGCCATTACCTGCAACAGTAAATTAGGGACGCAACATAACCAGTGAATCAAAAGTAATAATAACTTGCACCAAATATGGAAAAGAAACTTACCTCATCTTTCTGATTAGTATTGAGATCCTCAGAATTAAGGAAACTCGCTACTACAGCACGGTTATTGTTTCCACACATAAATAGAATCTCACACATGCTTCTAACAAGGGCCCTGCAAAATCAGGAAAAAAAAATACAATGACAGATGGTGAGATCATGATAACGAAAATTCGGACTTGAATAACAAACACTCTTGAGAGAAAAAAATCACCTTGTTTTTGCTTCTTCTGGTATAGAAGAGAAAGAGTGTGATGCGACATAAGGGTTTTTAGATGTTTTGACACCCAAACTCGGGGAATCTTTTCCTATGTCATCCGGAAAGTAAAGAAGGTATTTAAGAACAAATGCCTACAAAGAAAAATGGAGCAGTCAACTTCCACTGTAAGAACGTTCACATGGTTCAGACAACAAATAAAAAAAACAAGAGAGTTGTTACCTGTAATGCTGCTAAAACACCGCAGGGCCCACCTTCATGCTGCACTAACCCTATAGTAGTTTCAGGATCAGGGCTAAACCTATAACAGAAACACTTTAATGACCAATAAAAGCGAGATATATGCAAATGGAAATTTCGACTGAAGATATATGACATGCCTGACTCAAACAAAATACGAGAAGATTAACCCAACATTGTTGGAGGCTATGCAAATGATTTCTGAAATAAGAGTTCAAATAGATACAATCACAAGCAGTGTACTCATGCATTTAAAGTGTGTTCCAAGTTTTCTACCGATAGATTAATAATCGGACAATCACAGCAAAACGTTTTCCAAAAGCAGATAAAATTTGGAATCAATCCTTGATACCTTATGCCTTGATTAGTCCACTGTGCAAGTATGCTTTTGGAAACCTCATTCCCAAACACCATTGTGAACAGTTGATTAGACTCTTCCGGCGATAACTCCAAACCACCACCGGATCCAATCCCTTTACAGCTATCAGCAACCGTAATTGGCGAAGCCAGAGCTCTGGGCTTAGGAGGGGTCTTAGGCAACGACAGCATTCGTTTCTCAGCCGCAGCAGCCATGATCTCCCTCTGCAACCGCCGTGTTTTGGCCTCCGGCGATTCACCAGATCCGGATCCAGTTTCTTCAATGGGTTTGCTCCGTTTGGCCTCTGGGGGATTGTACTGCATACTCATCTTAAGAGCCAATTCCAAATCCTCGTCGTCTTGATGATTCGCCATTGAGAATACCACCACCGGATCTTAAGATTGCGGACAGGAGAAGAATCTGAGACCGCAAAATATAAGGATGAGAAAACCCAATTCGAGTCAATGACTACAAGTCCCCGAATGGTATAATCATAATGGTAGAATGGAATGGAATGACAGAAGCGAATTAAAGGCTTCTCTTTTCGATTTCAATTGTTTTTAGGGCAAATAAACTCGACAACTTTAATCAGATTGTTTTTCAATTTCGTCTTTTGGACCCGTTTCACGAGTTGAATTATTTGCTTCCTTTTTTTTCCTGTTAATTCACTCTGTCCATAGGTTGCTCGTTTTTAATTAATACCAAGAAAATAGACACGGGCATTCGGGTTTAGATACTGGTCAGATTTTTGGGGTATTAGTTTTTTTTGAGTTGATAAAAACCAATCTATCTATCTATTTATATTATTATTTATGAAGTAATTTAGCTTATTTGTCATAATTTCCATAATTTTAGATAATTTTGCTTATTTGTCATATTTTAATTAGATTTAAGCTGAATCATTAATTTATTAATAGTTTTTAATTTAGTCCATAATTTATTCATTTAAATAATATAACTATAATATATGTAATTAGATATATAATTATTTTGATTTTGTTTATTTGTCATATTTTCCATGATTTTAGTCAATTTTGCTTATTTATCATGTTTTCCATGATTTTAGTCAATTTTGCTTATTTGTCATGTTTTTATTAAATTTTAGCTTTGTCATTGATTTATTAATAATTTTTAGCTGAATCACTAATTTATTAATTAAAAACAATGTCCGTAATGAATTTTTATTTAATAATATTTAAATTTATATGTTATATTAAAATTCTTATTTGTCATATTTTATTAGGTTTTAAACTTTTATATAGGTCATTAACTTATTTATTAGTTTTTAACTGAGTATTTATTAATTTTCACAAAACCCATAATGAGTTGAGTCCATAATTTATTAATTTAAATAATATAACTATAAAATATGTAATTAGATATATAATTATTTTGATTTTGCTTATTTGTCATGTTTTACATGATTTTAGTCAATTTTGCTTATTTGTCATGTTTTTATTAAGTTTTAGCTTAGTCATTGATTTATTAGTAATTTTTATCTGAATCACTAATTTATGATTTAAAACAATATCCGTAATGAATTTTATATATAATTAACAACAAATTTTGATTTAATAATATTTAAATCTATATGTTATATTAAAATTCGTATTTACTTATTTATCATATTTTATTAGGTTTTAAGCTTTTATATAGATCATTGACTTATTATTAGGTTTTAACTGAGTATTTATTAATTTTCACAAACCCCGTAATGAATTTTATATATAATAAAACACGCATTTTATTTTAATAATATTAAATTTATATGTTATATTAAATAATTAATTATAAAATAATATAAGAAAATTGTGAAAATATATTTAAAACTTAAGAGAATTCTTATATATATTGTGTTGCTATCTGAAAACAATATTTTTATTATAAAATTAAAAAACTAAGATATAAAACAGTTTATAATTAAATATTAGTTTATAATGCCGATTTTTGGATTAATAAGACATAAAATAATAAGTATTCATAAAATGATTATGCCCGTATGTGCAGGCAAAACACCTAGTTCGAGTATTATAAGAATCCAGAATAGGTTTAAGTCGGATGGGGTGAAAAAGGCGCCCCCTAGATGTATTCGGCGGGCTCCTCGACTCAGCTCCGGTGGACGGTCATTTAGCGCTAGTCGTATCTCTTTCGAGGACATCCAAATACTAGGATCATAAAAAAAATTACCTTAAATAAATAAATATTACCAAAATACTCATTAGATATGAGTAACCATGAATATGATTTGATTTTAATTTTAGTTTTAGGTATTAATATTATCATAATTATAGTTATAACGATACTCATTCGGTTCTTGGTGCGGGTTGGGTTTATTATTGGGTTCTTGGAGTTAGCCAATTAGGATCGTTCAAGTATTTAGGTCGAGTCTAATTGGGTTTGTGATCCTGATTTCCGGATCATTTTTCGGGTGGAGATATGATGGTAGCCTTACTTTCGGCACCAATCGAGTTTGTTTCGGGTTCATTCGGATTTTAGCTTTTCTGAGGCATGGAGTTTGGCCCCATTAGGATATTCTTTAAGTTTGGTTTGAATTTTCTCGGGCTTAGTTTCGATAGAGTAACACATTGTAAATCCGTTGAACCCATTTTAATCTCAACTTTAGTTCTTTATCGGGTTTTGGTTACCCAAATATTTTTTTGTGATTCAAAAGTAGACATTTTACTTTACTAACTTGTAAATTTTAAACAATTTTCACCAACAAAAAGCTTAGTGGAATGATTCAATAGTAATCGTTAAAAGAAGAAAAACATAAACAAGTAAAAAGTAAAAACTAGCAACTCTATAAAAGTAGGAAACAGGATCCCTTATATATTAATTGAAAATATTTTAAAAAGACGTAATCTCACTTTTGTACTAATTAAATTTTAGACTTGCTGAGGTGTTGGTACAGTCTAGGCATGGCTTTTGCTCTGGGATCACTTGAAGGGGAATGAAAGAGGGTTGTCCTTGGAGGCTACTAGCACTCTGCTGGGCTATGGATGTCTCTCTGAAGCTATGGAATGGCGACAGAGATGGTTTGCTACTCAAAGACACAAGATTACCCTGTATTGTCTAAGATGGTTTTCACTAAGGAATTCTTTCCCTTAGGTGAGATCAATGTTCATTTAGCTGAATAGAGAAAGCAGGAAACAAGACAACTCTTTGCTGTAAGTTTTTGATTGAAAAGTTGAATGACTTTCACAAAGTATGCGTAGAAAGATAAATAGAAGACCCCCAGTAACCCTAATCATAAACCAAGATGGTTTAATCTAATTCCTAATCTAAATCCAATCGAAATTGGTTTTTAATAAATCCTAATCCTACCCGAAATTGGTTTAATTTAAATAAAATCAAATTACACTGAAATAAAATTAAACCAACAGGCTGGTTTATCTTGGTTCTCCTCTTCTGATTGAAGCTCCACGGATTTGGCTAAGTGTTGAAGGCTCTTCTCCTGTGCTCTCAGTCTTGATCTGGTTACTGGTCCACTCCACAAGCTGGCTAGCTCATTTGGTTCCTCTCTGCTCAAGTCTGGCTCTTCTCTTCTCAAGTCTGGCTCTTCTCTGTTCAAGTCTAGCTCTCCCTCGTCAGACTCACTTAGCTCTCCAATGTCTCTACTCATGGCTGCACCATCCCCTCCTCCTTTAAAAGGATTTGACCTCAAATCCAATTCATCTTCAACATAAGGGATCAAGTCAGAAACAATGAAAGTAGAACTTATAGTATACTTACCTTCAAGATCAATTTGATAAGCGTTGTTATTGATTCTTTTCAGCACTTTGAAAGGACCATATGTCCTTGGCATCAGCTTTGATTTCCTCTCAGCCAGAAACCTATCCTTCCTCAGGTGTATCCACACGAGATCACCTGGTTCCAGCACCAACTCCTTCTGCCCCCTTGTTCTTCTGCCTTGCATACATCTTGGTGTGCTCCTCTATGTTCTCCCTGACCTGCTTATGCAAAGCTTTAACAAACTCGGCCTTCTGCTCGCCATCAAGGTTAGATTGTTCTTTTAAGGGTAAAGCAAACAAGTCCAAAGGAGACAAAGGATTAAACCCATAGACAACTTGAAAAGGTGTAAGCTTAGTAGCTGAGTGCATGCATGGACCTATTGTATGCAAATTCTACACGAGGCAAACAATCTTCCCAAGTCCTAATGTTCTTTTTAATGATAGCACGCAGAAGAGTAGACAAAGTCCTATTGACTGTTTCAGTTTGTCCATCAGTTTGTGGGTGACAACTAGTTGAAAACAACAGCCTAGTTTCTAGTTTTCCCCACAGAGTTTTCCAGAAATAACTAAGGAACTTATAGTCTCTATCAGACACTATAGTCCTAGGCATGCCATGCAATCTAACAACCTCTCTAAAGAAAAGATCAGCTACTAGAGATGCATGTTATCAGGTTATGGTATGAATGCAACAAGACCACACGGCCACGAGGTATGATCTAGAACAATTAACCTAGCATGTAGTTTTCAGATTTGATATCAAAAACAATCTAGACTAGGTTATTAGGGTTTCAGTTTAAACAAGTCAAACAATCTCAATTCATTCAGATTCGAGTTTAAACAATCTTAACAATAGTTCTAGGTGATCAAATCAATCAATCAATATTCAAATCAAACAATTAAAAACGATTTTCAAAATTAGGGTTTAGGGTTTTCGATTTGATTCTTTCACAATTAGCAATCGAATTCAATCAATTTTAATTAATCAATTCAGTTTTCGAATTAGGTTTTCGAATTAGGGTTTTAGGATTTTCGAAAATTGATCTTAGATCAATAGGAATTTGATTTGAGATTCAAAACCATTAATGACTTTGATTTTAATTGATCAATAGATCAATCTCGATTTAGGGTTTGGGGATCGAAGTTTAGAGCTTCGATTTACTCATCTAGGGTTTGATCTATTATCCTATAGTTTTATCTTAGAGATTAGGTTTTTAGGGTTTCATTCTTTACAAACAATCCAAATTCGATTCATACGTTCTTAGAATTCGAATTTACCTTTAGCTTAGTAGATTGTTGAAACCGGACCACCAAAGAATGAACCTCGAGCTGGACAGGAATGAACACGAGATGGACACGAGCTGATCGGGAATGCCTTGATCGTCGGACGCGAGCTGTCCTGGATCAAGAGTTGAGGCTGAGTTCGTCTAGGATCAGGAACGCCTTGGGGCTGAAGCTGATCGGTGGACGCGAGCTAGAACGGAGACACGAACAGATTAGGGTTCGTCGGATCAGATTGCCGGCTTAGGGTTAGGGTTTTTAGGGTTTATCGATTTTGGTTTTGGCTCAGAGTGTTTTAGAGTTTCGTGCTGATAACGTGTTGTAAAACTTAGGATTTAGAATTCATAAGTTCTTATTATTATTACTCAATCATAAGGTGCCCTTATATATGAGAGTTACAAAGAGATAAAAGGAAAGACATAAATATGGAAAGTGTACAAATACAAGAAAAAAGAAATATGATTTCCTTTTCTCTGACTAGGTCTAGCCACCTCTCTCTCTCTCTCCCATGCGTGGCCGCCTCTCTCTCTATCTAGGTGTTGGGTCGGTTATGAACCGAGCCGGTTATGGACCGAACCGGTTATAGACCGGGCCGGTTATAGACCGGGCCGGTTATAGATATCAATCATAACATTTATAACAGTAAAATTATTTTCGAGTAATCCCTTCTTTTTTTTTTTTAATAAATCTTTAGGCCTATAAAACTAACAGCTCGATTCGCTAAATGCTTTTCCGAACATGCCCCTTCATACATAGAGGAAGAGGATAGCAATTTATGAAAACGAAAAGTCGCAGCTGCAGTATCTTACTGTCTTGGAATTATATAATTCCACAATAATGAATCGAATTTGTTTCGGTGGCATCGCGTAGTGAAATGAATGATAGTATTTATTTTATTTATGCAAATATCAGTTGGTTGATTAAAAAGTCTCCAAACCCCTCGGAAATCGGGAAATCCTTTTCGCAAACCAGAATCTTCCTTTCTATCTCTTGCGCTTTCACTCAGGTCAGCCGCAATCTCTTTCGATTCATTCCTTTGGGTTTCTTTCTTCTCTCGTTCTGTATGTTTGATTAACGAGGAATTCTCTTGCGATTTTTGAGTTAAAGATGGATCCTTTTTGTTTTCGATTTATCTGATAAAGATAAAGAAAAAAAAACACCCAATTTTTCGATTTTCATTTTATTTTATTTATTTACAACCTTGTCCCTTTTGCGTGGTGTAAGGTGCAGCTAACTTTCCCTGAGGATTGACTGGTTGGCTCCAGCTCTGATTTGCTGCTTTACAGCGTTTGGCAGGAGCCATTGATCGAAAATAAATGTCAAACTCTGTATAATTGCTTCAGAAGTTCATCTTTGTTGTTGGTGTTGAGGAGTAAGAAGTGCTACATTGATGGCGAGTAATGTAGCTACTCACCCATTGCAAGAATTAAAAGATGGGATCATCAGTTCTTGGAAGGATGATGAGGAGGACAATGGTGTATATAGTGAGAAAGCGAGTTTATTGGAAACATCTGGCTCCTCTGTAGAGAAGAATGCACCTGGTGGTTCTTCTGATTGGCCTAGGGGTTAGTCCTTCTATGGACTTGCTTTTTCCATTCTTGCTTTTGTCTGATTCTAACACCTGATCACGAGTGTATGTTCTTCAAGGACTGGACCACTGCACGACTGCACCTGTTGGTCTCTATGGAGATGTGCTAATCGATGACAATGAGATTAAGTACTCTCGGTCTTTGACTGAGAAAGCCTCTCCTGTGAATCACAACTCGAAATTAGATAGATTGTCTGAGCGTGAAAAGGTAAACATTGCTTTTTGTAACTGGTTATTGCAAATATTTTTCTTTATTGGTTATCTTTTTTTCTTGTTCTTCTAGCAAAAACTTATTGTTGAGCTAGTCAGAATACAAAATGACGGGACAGTGGAAGTTGATATAAATAGAGGAACTCCGGTATCCGAGTTATTGGAGTTTCAGCCAATCAAAGGGGGGCAGTCGACAATCACATATGAAAGGTCCTTGGCAGAATCCTTCAGATCCATTCCAAGGTTAAAAATTGTTATACTTGTGGTTGGAACTCGAGGCGATGTGCAGCCTTTTCTAGCCATTGCAAAGCGCCTCCAGGTGATCTTAAAATATGTAATTTATGAGGGTGCATATATCATATCTTCGAATCTGCTAACTGTAGTTTGATTTCTTCATTATCCTCGTATATGTTCTTGACTCTTTTCCCGTGGAGCGAAAAGACTTGTTATCATTGTAGTGAACCGATGGGTCATTGGCATTGACAAAAGGTTTTTCTTCGTTTTCAGGAATTTGGTCATCGTGTAAGGTTGGCAACTCATGCAAATTTCTCCTCTTTTGTACGGTCTGCTGGAGTAGAGTTCTATCCCTTGGGTGGTGATCCCCGAGAATTAGCTGGATGTAAGAAGTCCTCAGTGAAGAGATCCATTTGTATTTTAGTTTCTTAATGAGAGCCTAATGGTAGCAGACGTGTAAGCTCACTGTTACGGCTCTTTATTAATGTAGATATGGCGAGAAATAAAGGTCTCATTCCTTCTGGGCCTGGAGAAATCGCAAAGCAGAGAAAACAACTCAAGGCAATCATAGAGTCTCTTCTTCCGGCATGCACTGAGCCTGATATGCAAACTGCTGCCTCTTTCAGAGCTCAAGCAATAATTGCAAACCCTCCTGCATATGGTAAACTTTTTGATTCATCAGCACCGTATTGTTTCTAAGCTTTTCTTCTTAAGTATATTTACTAGGTTGTTTTCTTTGCTAATGATGTGGTTTTTGGCTTTAATTGTAGGACATGTGCATGTTGCTGAAGCTCTTGGCGTACCAATACATATTTTTTTCACAATGCCTTGGACGTGAGTTGACTTCTGTAGTAGTTTACATCTTAAAGTCAGTGTTATATGTTGTCCTGCTCTCTTACAACCTCTTCCTGTAGGCAGGCCGACTCATGAATTTCCCCACCCTTTGGCCCGTGTTCCTCAAAGTGCTGCGTATTGGGTATTTGATGGAGACTTTACTGGTTCTTTTTAATGATCTCGATATGTTGTTATTATGAACGCTTACTCTTTCGTAACCTTTTTCTTCGTTTCAGTTGTCATATATAGTTGTTGATCTGATGGTATGGTGGAGCATAAGGACATACATAAATGATTTTAGGAAGAGGAAGCTAGACCTTGCACCTATCGCTTATTTCAGTACATACCATGGCTCAATTTCTCACTTGCCTACTGCGTACATGTGGAGTCCCCATGTTGTGCCAAAACCAAGTGGTAAGAAGAGTATAGCTGCATCCCCAATACATGTATTTCGCTGAGGTTTATCATGTTCATTGGTCTCAAGGCCATGCTTGTGTTGCTTTGGCACGACCATAATGCTTTTATCTGATTTTGATGTGTAATATTCTCTGATTGTGAACTCTTTTTTACTTTTCTTTGATAGATATCTGAAAGATTTTTCTTTTCTTTGACTAAATTTTGCAGACTGGGGTCCTTTAGTAGATGTCGTTGGGTATTGTTTCATGAACCTTGGATCGAAGTACCAACCTGGGGAAGAGTTTATCCACTGGATAGAAAGAGGATCACCGCCCATATATATTGGGTTTGGAAGCATGGTAAGCTCCGTTTTGTTGGTAATATTCAGTATAGTGCAAAGTGATGACAATGAATGAACCTTGCAAATAAACATTAAAAGAAAAAAACAAATTGAAATCTTAGATTTGTATCAGTTTAATGTCAGGGTGAATAATTGTGTATCTAATCGATATATTTGAGAACCTCTGTAACTCCATAAGATTTATGCTTCAACCAGAGGTAAACAAACTTGATTTCCCAAATTTTCCATATCCATACCGATGTTGGATGTTAAGAGTAAAAAACGCTCTCTTTATTGCAAAACCAAACGAAACCCAATGCGTAATGCTTTGAGCAAATAAACAAAGTTTTTCTTTTCGTCTCAGAATCGTATCCTATACATATTAATACTAGAAAGAAATGTATCAAAGAACACACCGTGGTATTTCAGGTGAAATCACGAGTGATGGAGCTAGCAAAAGTACTGGAGAATGAGGATGGTGTAGCTGCAGCAGTTGATGCATTCCATAGGCATTTGCCACCGGAGCTACCACTGCTCGATTCCTCGCCTAATAAAAAGGATGAAGACGATCAACCAGACCTGTTACAGCGGTTCTTCATCCAGATTGGCAAAAAGTGTTGCCTTCCATGTGGAGGCGTGTGATATCAAATGTATTTAGATGCTTTTTTAGTTGCATAATCTTGTCTCTGCAACTTCAATTCATTTCATTCAATGATCAGAAATATGATTTTCTTTGGCATTGTTACATAAAACGGATATAAAAAATATATATTTGATGGGTTTGATCCAGTGCTGTGGAGCACTGTGACTAGTCTACTACGCGCTCACAGGCCTAACAGGCCGGTACAAGAAATTCAGCTTTGTTTTAGCAAGAAGGAAATACAACCTGTAGATTTTCTGGCTGAAAAAAAAGTTATAGATCAATGTCAACTCCTTAAATTTAAGAGTATCTTTGTGGAACTAATTTTGTCTTATTCCTGACAACCATACTATTATCATCAATTTTTCTTTTTGAAGATCCATTTGGTCCTTACAATGTTGATACCACTCAAATTGCCCTAATGAGTGTTACTCTCATCAAAAGAGGTTTAGATGTAATACTTAGGGATCGAATCCACAAGGAGTTAGGGAACAATTAAATCTAGTGTTTATTAATTCTAAGAGTTGTAAATGTTTAAATGAAATAGCAATAGTAACAAGCGAAATAAATAGTAAATGTAACTTGGTTGGAAATGATATTAGATGCATGACCACTATTCAGGTGTTGGAGATTATAATACCTATAGATGCCTATTTATTGCATGCATGATATGTTAGAGCTCAACCGCTTAACTCAGTGATCAGTTGTCACATGTTTCACTGGTTAACAGGCTAGATCTCGTGTCTCAACGGTTAGTATGTCGACAACGAAAGAGTGTCGATCGATGGTCCTATTGGGACGTCGACCGATACACCTTTGCCTACGTCGACCGATAGTCAGTTGAGGACATCGATCGACGGGTTCTAGCCAGGCCTATGCGCGAGTATGATATGCCCTATTAAGATACTAAATTGGCGGTTAGCCCTCTCTAGCAGTCCTAATATGATAAATAGATGTCAAGATGTGATAACAAGGGTGCTTGAGTATGCAATCCTATGATCAAGTTCTAGTTAACAAGGCTAAAACAAGCAATGAATACAAATCTATCATGAATATCACAACAAGGTAGATCTATAGTTTGGGGCTAATCCCACAAACCTATCTGAACCCTGGATCTAATAAGTGAACTACTCAGACATAGCAAAACAATTCATAACAATGAAGAAATATAAATTCATAGTATAGATTAAAAGAAATGGAAACAAGGAGTTCCAATCACAAGTGATCTTCTCTCCCAAAACTCTCTCTTCTCTCTCAAAGTAAAACTGTAACAAAAAGCTCTCCCTGCCATCAAAACACTTAGGCAGTATATAATCTACTAGGTTAAAAACTCGTCAGGGCATTTTCATAATTTGGCTTGGCCTTGGGTTTTAAGTCCGCTGGATCCAAAATGTCGCGTGTCCAATGTCTCGACATCGATCGATGGTACTTGTGTACATCGATCGATATTAATCTTCATCTGTCGAGGCATCTCCTGGTGTCGATCGACAACACTGGATGCACATCGATCGATTGCTCTTCCTCTCGTCGACCTCTACATGGTCAGCTCGGGTGAAATGTCTTTTAAGCTCCAAAATGCTCCAAAGTCATAGCTTTACTCTGAAATGCACCTGAACCTGAAAAGATACCTAGAAGAGTAGAAAACATAGATATATATATATATATATATATAGTAAAACACTTATATACCATGGATGAAAACGGATCAAATCCAAGGTATATCAACTCCCCCAGACTTACCCTTTTGCTTGTCCTCAAGCAAAACGTACATGCAGTCTTTCTGAAAGAGGTTTGAAAATATTAGGGACTTAAGATTTTAAACTATAGAAATCTTTTCCTCAACAATTTTGCAACCACATTTAAAAAGTCCTAATCACATAAGCACACTATGCAATAATATCCTAGCTTAGCAACCATTTCTAACATAACACAACTCATCAATTCATGTCTGACATCCCCTCTACTGACTTCATTTCTTAGCATAAATATAAAATGAATGCTTTACCTTGGGAGTATCGATCATAGGATGCAAGGATTTCAGAAAGGTATCTGGAGCTGCAGGTAAAAGTTAGTTCCTAGTTTCTCTCTCTCTAATTTTCTCTTTTGAGTCAAAGTCTGCTTCCATTGCAGGATCAATGACCAAGATTGGACAGGATTCCATGAATCAAAACTTAATGGTGGTTGCCACGAAGCTCTGTTCACTTCTTTTTGACCTATACCCAAGAGTTCTTTGCGAAAGCGAGCTTTAAAGATTGCCGCCTCCAAGTCCCGTTTCGAACTCTTTTATTGAAGTCTTTATGAATCAAGCCTTAATGGTTTTAGCCACCAAGTCGTGTTCATACTCATCCTAAGTAAACAATAGATCTTTTTTTTTTTTTTTTTTTTTTTTTTAAATATGTAACTCACTAACTATTTTAGGGTCAAAATTTAGAGAGAGAAAATGTGATAAATAATCTACACAAGGCGTTACCTTCCAGACCTGTCTGAAGAATCCGATCCCAGGTATACCAAGCCCCAAGACAAGCGGTTATGTCAGGTTTAGTGTTGGAAATCAGCTTTGGTTACTTCATACAATTCAAGGCAAGTGTGTAGTTGATAGGTTGATCTGCTTTAGCATCTATAGTGCTATCTGCAATCAGTAATTCTAAAATGGTGCTAAAGATTGGTTAGATATTCAAGTTTAAATCAATATAATATTATAGTCCCTATTTTTCAATAGCTAAGCATAATTTATTAAAATTCTTTTTATAGAAGAATAAGATAAATTATATCAGTAAATCTCCCCCCAGACTTATATTACACTGTCCCAGTGTAACTCAGCCGGAGTTATGATAGAATAATTCATGATGTATGAAATGTAACAAGTAGGGAAGATACATCTGACCGGATTAGATATCGATTGATGGAAAAATGTTACATCGATCGTCGTGTGGTTGTCTATGTCGAGCGATGTCGACGTCTCGTCGGTGGTCGATATTCAGGTCCTCCTACTTGGGTCTCCTAAATCTGAAAGAAATAAAACGAAAGTAAATAAATGCTAGCTAATAAAACCAAAATAAAATACCTAATAGTGGGTTGCCTCCCACTCAGCGCTTGGTTATAGTCATTTAGCTTGACTGTGGTAGTGATTGACTATTTGGTGGAGAAACAGCTGCTTGTTGGAAAACAAGCATCCACGTCATCTATGCACATTCTGGACCAAGATGCAATGAAACTTCTTGTGGCCTCATAATTTCTTGTCCATTTGTCATCCATCTTCTCAAGTACATTGGAGATGTTCTATAGCCTTTCTTGAACGTTGTCAATGCTGACCTGGTGCCAGCTTATGTTGTCATAGGCGTATGCTGAAAGTTCTGTCAGTTCCTTGCGCATTTACTCTATCGTCTAGTGTATCAGCCTCTCGCCGGCTGGTGTAGACTCGGCGTCGATCAATGCGATTATGTGTTCGTCGGTCGATCTCGGCGACTTCCATCGAGCGATTTCGCTCGCTTCCTGTCAATCGATGCTGATATCTGGTGTTGAGCTGCGAGTTACCTCTGAATGGCTTTGACTTCTTTCTGTAGCCATTCTGCGTGGCTGTCTAGTCCACTGATTCTGTTGTCGAATGGAAAGTAGATGTCATCGCAGCGTTTGTCAAGTCGTTCCTCCATGGTGTCTATAGCAGTTTAAATCTTGGATGTGATCTTGCCAATCTCTGCTGCTGTGTAGGGAAGTAATTCCTCAGGATTCTTGCCATCGATCCAAAGCCCTCGTAGCCTGCCGATTGATGCTGAGTTTGCCTGCAAATTTTTTTGATTAGTAATGTTATCAATATCCCTTTGGGCATGAAGTATTTGACTAGACAATTTGTTTAAATCTATCATGACTGGTGATATGAAGCGGTCATGCATGTCCTCGTAAGTCCTCAGCCTCTCATTCATGGCTGAGATCTTAGCGTCGAGCGATGTGATAGTACACACGTTGATCGATGTGGATGGTTGTTGGTCCTTCTTGCGAATGGTGTCCAGATCTTGCTGTAGTAGCTCGATTTTAGTGCTCAGCCAGTCCACGTTGTTGTTGAGAGGGTAGTACACATCGTTTATCCTCGTATCTATGTATGAGACTTCCCATTCATCCTTGTGTTTTGCTGAACATTGCGGTTCTGCAGGGATCTGGGCTGTAGGAAGACTGACATCGATCGATGGTGCATGTGGTGCGTCGATCGATGCTGAGGTCGTGGCTTCCTTCTCAAGTTGCTGACGTAAACTCTAAATTTCTGTTCTCATTTCTACCATACTTCTGAAAAGCTCATTGTAGCCTCTATCCAAAGGTTGATGTGTATCTTCTACCAATGATTTGAGCTCCTCTCCCAGTTTTTCCTGAGCTCCACAAATACCAGTCACCATCTCGTTGATTTCATCTTTGGTGTAGAGTTCTGGTGCCAGTCTTGTGAGTGTGAAGGAAGTGGCATGTTCTGGAAGACAGATGTGGCTTTCTTCAAAAAGAGATGCTCTTTCCAGTAATTTCCTGATGTTGTCCTTTGTGATAGGTATCATCTCACCAGCTACGCCTCGTGCGTGTCCACACTCATCTTTGTAGTCTCCATACTCGTCCCTTCGTTCCCAAGTGAACTTTCTGGCTCCATACATGTCAAAAGTGCGGTTTCCAAATTCGTAACGTCTGTCGATCAACGTTGGGTCATCCTTATCGATCGACGTTGGTGTTAACCTGTCGATCGATGTCTCAGTTGTCACGTCGATCGATGCTTGACCTTTTGATTGGTATGAAAGATCTGGATTGATTTCTGTTGTGGCGACTCCTACGTGGTTGTTTGGATCGGTTTGAATGACGTCTGGAGTGCCACATTGCTGTGAGAATAGGTTGTCAGGTCCATTGGCCACTTGAAGGATATCTGCTATGTCCTCTCTCGACACTTGTAAGATCCTTCCATCTATTGCACGTGCGTTGCCATCTGGGTCCCTGAAAATACGAAATTCATCAGGTGTTAGAAAACCATAATCAATGTTTGCATTATCATTCAATTTAGAAATAGAAAGATTAGGGTTTAGAGTAGTATCGATTGATGTTGATAAAGATGCATCGATCGAGGGCAGAGTAATTTCTGCAGAACTTGTGTTCTTGAGATGATTGCTCTTCATGGATTTTCCTGTTGATGTAGATGGAAGAGTGTTCATCTTTTCTGCTTATGTGTCTGCTCTGGTGTGTGGAGGTGGTTTTAGGGGTGCAAAACGTTTTATATAGGTATCTATAAACCTAGTTGGAGAGGAAATATTCTCCTGCTCCTGAATTTTCGCTGCGGTGCGAATATCGATCGATGTTTCTGTATAGGTGTCAATCGATGTGAGCGGTTGTTTTGCTGGACGAGGGTGGGTATCGAACGATGTGGAGTGCACTTCGTCGAACGATGTTGGAAACCTGTTGGTGAACTTATGGGTTTCAAATCTTTCATCTTGCAAAGACATTTCTATTGCACGTTCCTTCCAATAATCCTCATCGTATTCCTCTTTATGTTCCTCGTTAGGTGAAGTAACTACAGTGTCAATTGCAAAAATTTCATGAAAACCACTGTCTGCCCAACTGCCTATGGAATAATCATCGCGTCCTCTCTTGCTTGGAGGTTGGAAGGCAAAGTGTGGGTAACAATGATTAGGTGTAGCGAAATGGTCAACCGGATGATTAACGTCGAGCGACATGTTTTTGCGGTCATCGGTCACCGTTGACTCATTGGAATCGATCGATGGAAAAGTGGGTGTGTCGATCGATTCTGAGTACTCTGTTTCGTACTCCGATTCGTACTCTGCTCCACAATGGCATGCGCCAATGAAGCCAAGTTCTTTCCCGTAATCCATAGAATTAATGACCTTTCTCTTAGGTCGAATGGGGTCGTAGTGAATGTTGGGGTCTATCAGCGTCAGACACAATTTGTTTTTGTTCATGTCAGATACAGCTCCTACTGTAGCTAGGAAAGATCTTCCAAGCAGAAGTGAAGAGTTCCAGTTAAGCTCGATGTCGAGGACATGAAAATCTACCGGGACAAGGGCATTACCAATCTGTACCTCCAGATCTCTTATGATACCTCATGATCGTTTTTCTGAAAGATCCACGAAGGTGAAGGATTCTGTTGAAGGTTCGATGGTCAAACCAAGCTGGTCTGCAATGATCCTAGGGAGGATACTAACTGATGCTCCTGTGTCACACATTGAATGGGGAAATTCAACACCTTTGACTACGCATGGTATTGCAAACTTCCCAGGATCACTCTTCTTCGTCAATGTGATCCTGTGTTTCATCTTCTCTCTGACTTGATGAAACATTCTCCTAATGTCCTCCTCAGTTACCTTTGTTTCTCTGAAGAACATCCACAACCGGTGTGTGAAGTAAGCTTCATCAAAAGCTTTTTCGATTGGGATTCTAAGGACTCTTTTAGTGAAACCATCCATCTCCTTCTCGTTAGCTGCCCTCTTAAGGTTCTTAGGAATTTTCTCCTTTCTTTTCCTTAGCCTTCTCCCTTCAGTTTCCTGATCTTCTTGAACTGGTTCTGGTGAACTATTTAAAGGGTTGGATTTTGGTTCGGGTGGGTTAGCTAATGGTTTCGGTGGTGGTTTGAGTGCGTTGATATAGTTATTATCGATTGAGGGTAACCGCACACGGTATGTCAGAGGTTCCCGTCGATCAATGGAGGTGTGTTGTGACGATCGACGTCGGACTCACTATGTCGATCGATGGTTGGCTCAGCCGATCGATCAATTTTATCATAGAAAGGGGAGGGTGGGTGAGGATGCTTAGCTGCGAATTCCTCATGAGTTAGAATTCGAACTGCATTGCATTCGGTCGATTTAGCAGACAATGTCGATCGATGACTGGAGAAATCCGTCCATCGATCTTCGTCATGGTCTGTCGATCGATGCGAGTTCATCGACATCGGTCGACACCATTGGGATCCGCCGAGACTCATGGAGCTTTCGATTTTGAAGTCTCCTTCCTCGAGCTTTTCATTTCTCACCACTTGCCAGAAATCATCATCTATGATGGCATTTACGTGGTATTTTCCTTTATCGACTCCTGCCTCTCTAGCGAAAGCTTCTTGCCTCTTTATTGTCTCGTCAGTCTGAATTACTTGCGTTTCAAGTTTTCTCACCTTAGTCCCTAAAGTCTCGATTTTGGTGTTCAGATTGTTGTAGGCGGAGTCTATTTTACCGTTGAAATCCACGGTGATTTGTTGTTGTCCCAACAGTACTCGATCAAGCATCTTTTCGATCTTGCTTTCCTGACTCTGGGGTGGTGGATTCTGGTAGTAGGAGTTCGAGTAGCTTTTGCTGTTGTTGAAGGGTTTTTGAAATTGTGAACTCTGGTTACTTCTTTGACCATTTCCAAAGAATTTTCTGTTTCCACCCTGGTTTCCAAATTTCTGGAATCCGGTACCTCCGATGTAGTTCACATTTTTTTCTTCTTCCGTATCTGCTACTTCTCCTTCAGCTGAACAGACTTGCTTCCTAAGAAGCTCGTGCACCACATCTAACTTAGCTCTTACTTCGTCCATCTGTTCCTTCCCGATAGAGGCTACAGACTTCTTCCGTTCAGAGTCAGTGTTTTTGGTGCTGCTGCTGTTAGCAAGGTTTTTGATAAGTCTCACAGCTTCCAACGGATTCCCAGTAGTGAAGTTTCCGTCACTCGCCGTATCAAGAGCCATTTGATACTGTAAGGTGAGACCTCGGAAGAAAGTGCTTAGCAACTGCACTTCGTTAAATCCATGGTGTGGATAGTCTCGCTGGAAGAACCTAAATCTAATCCACGCATCTTTGAAGGACTCTTCAGCCTCCTGCGAGAATGTGGAAATTTTGTTCCTAAGTTCTTCAGCGCGCGCCTCATCGAAGAAGTTTCGTAAGAAAGCATTCTTGATGTCGGCCCAGGATGTTAAAGATCCTGTGGGTTGCTGCCTAAGCTAGTGCATCGCTTCTCCATTCAGCGTGTATCTGAAGAGCTTGCACAGCAGGTAATCTTCTGGGACTCCTTCCATCCGAATAGCAGCGATTAAATCCTCAAACCGTTCCAGATGGTCCATAGGATGCTCATGCGGTAACTCAGAGTAGGGTATCTGCGACACGAGAGTGTAGTATTGAGGCTTCGGCTCGAAATTCTGCTTCTGGATCTCTGGAAGTCGAATAGCTGATCTGTTGGAATAGTACTCATCTGGGCGATTGTAATCGGCCAGTGGTTTCGATCGAGCGTCCTCATCTACAGGTTGAGCAGCTCCTGTAGCATCAGCATCAGGGATTACAGTCCCCTGAGCGTCTATTTTCTGACCTGTTGCATTACGCAGATGACCGTTCTGGTCATACAGGTTTCTGTTCTCGTCCTGTGTTAGAATAATAATATTTACCATTTTTGACGACACGGTATTGATCGACATACGCGGTGTAGTATCGATCGTTGTCGAACGATTTGGATCGATCGACGATGAAGGTCTGGTGTCGGTCGACGGTTGGTTGTGCGTATCGATCGACAACGAAGTTGTTGCGTCGAGCGATGTGAAACGTTGACCTCTACGGATGGTGCGTTCCAAATGAGCAGGATCGTCTGAGAACAGCAAGTCTTTCTCCTTGTTGCTTCTGGTACCGCTGGGCATGCACCTGAAAAGACAAGAAAAAGATTATGTTAGAAAGGGGGTAGAGAAAAGAATAAGAATATATAACTAAATCTAATGGCGATCAAAGCTCCCCGGCAACGGCGCCAAATTTGATACCACTCAAATTACCCTAAGGAGTGTTACTCTCATCAAAAGAGGTTCAGATGTAGTACTTAGGGATCGAATCCACAAGGAGCTAGGAAACAATTAAATCTAGTGTTTATTAATTCTCAGAGTTGTAAATGTTTAAATGAAATAGCAATAGTAACAAGCAAAGTAAATAGTAAATGTAACTTGGTTGGAAATGATATTAGATGCAGGGCCACTATTCAGGTGTTGGAGATTATAATACCTATAAATGCCTATTTGTTGCATGCATGATATGTTAGAGCTCAACCGCTTAACTCAGTGATCAGCTGTCGCATGTTTCACTGGTTAACAGGCTAGATCTCGTGTCTCAACGGTTTGTATGTCGAAAACGAAAGAGTGTCGATCGATGGTCCTATTGGGACATCGACCGATACACGTTTGCCTACGTCGACTGATAGTCAGTTGAGGACATCGATCGACGGGTTCTAGCCAGGCCCATGCGCGAGTATGATATGCCCTATTAAGATACTAAATTGGCGGTTTGCCCTCTCTAGCAGTCCTAATATGATAGATAGATGTCAGGATGGGATAACAAGGGTGCTTAAGTATGCAATCCTATGATCAAGTTCTAGTTAGCAAGGCTAAAACAAGCAATGAATACAAATCTATCATGAATTTCACAACAAGGCAGATATATAGTTTGGGGTTAATCCCACAAACCTATCTGAACCCTGGGTCTAATAAGTGAACTACTCAGACATAACAAAGTAATTCATAACAATGAAGAAATAGAAATTCATAGTATAGATAAAAAGAAATGGAAACAAGGAGTTCCAATCACAAGTGATCTTCTCTCCCAAAACTCTCTCTTCTCTCTCAAAGTAAAACTGTAACAAAAAGCTCTCCCTGCCGTCAAAACACTTAGGCAGTATATAATCTACTAGGTTAAAAACTCATCAGGGAATTTTCGTAATTTGGCTTGGCCTTGGGTTTTAAATCCGCTGGATCCAAAATGTCGTGTGTCCAATGACTCGACATCGATCGATGGTACTTGTGTACATCGATCGATATTAATCTTCATCTGTCGAGGCATCTCCTGGTGTCGATCGACAGCACTGGATGCGCATCGATTTATTGTTCTTCACTCATCAACCTCTACATGATCAGCTCGGGTGAAATGTCCTTTAAGCTCCAAAATGCTCCAAAGTCATAGCTTTACTCCAAAATACACCTGAACCTGAAAACATACATAGAAGAGTAAAAAACATAGATATATATATATATATAGTAAAACACTTATATACCATGAATGAAAACGGGTCAAATCCAAAATATATCAAATGTTTTACCTGTCAGTTTGTTTAAAGTTCTCATATTTCGTCTCTGATAAAACTGTTCAAGTTCTTGGATAGCATGAACCCAAATCACATCATCGCCTGCTTTAGTGTGAACCATGAGTTTCTGAATTTTAACTGCGATACCTTTATTCATTTGCATCTTCACCCATTATCTCATATGTAAATTTTGATATTAAAAAAACAAAAGATTGAAGATTCAATCATTTCAAATTCAAATATTTTATAGAATAACCATAATTTATATGTACTATTTATATTAAATGTAAATATATTTGTCTAAACCTAACCCAATTTTTATTTGTAATCTTTAACTAGATGATAATCCGCGTGCATGTGCAGAGTGAGTTCTTATAATAATGTTTGTTTATGAAATGATTTTAACATTTTGTAAAGCTACAATCTTTATCGATTATAAAATGATGGATACACATATTGGTCTCTTAAATATATCATTGTTGTTGAAGAGTTAACATATTACATCTCATTTTAGTTATTTTTAAAACTTCATATTCACAAAAGAAAATTAAGTTTTGCAGCTGACACACATCACCAAAACCAAATAGGTAACATCGATTGTATAATGACGAAAGATGATTAATTTTTGTGCTCTTGATTTGTTTACTATTGTTCCTGACATCTATATACATTACTAAAACCTGGTAACATCTATAGTATATCATTTACCTTAAACACTATAGAATGATAAATAAGATGTATTTATTATTTTAACAAAAAGAGGCATCAATAGCGATGCTGTCATATTCCCAAACTGTAAAACTGGAATCACCTGATTTGAAAGTGGGATAATTTCTTCATCCCAACTCCTATGAGATTTATTCAACTTCCTGGTGATTCTCCAACACTTTATATATCCAAATCAAGCTTCTTACAAAGTGATTCATCCTGATTTGATTGGAACGACGAAGAAGCTGTCCGATTCCCAAACTGGGAAACTGGAATCACCTGATTTGAAAGTGGGATAACTTCTTACTCCCAACTCCTATGAGATTTATTCAACTTTCTGGTGATTCTCCACCATTTTATGTATCCAAATCATGCTTCATACAAAGTGATTAATCCTGGTTTGATTGGAACGACGAAGAAGTTGTCCTATTCCCAAACTGGGAAACTGGAATCACCTAATTTGAAAGTGGGATAATTTCTGCATCCCAACTCCTATGAGATTTATTCAACTTCCTGGTGATTCTCCACCACTTTATGTATCCATATCAAGCTTCTTACAAAGAGGTTCATCCTGGTTTGATTGGAACGACGAAGAAGCTGTCCTATTCCCAAACTGGAAAACTGGAATCACCTGATTTCAAAGTGGGATAACTTCTTCATCCCAACACCTATGAGATTTATTCAACTTCCTGGTGATTCTCCACCATTTTATGTATCGAAATCAAGCTTCTTACAAAGTGATTCATCCTGGTTTGATTGGAACGACGAAGAAGTTGTCCTATTCCCAAACTGGGAAACTGGAATCACCTAATTTGAAAGTGGGATAATTTCTGCATCCCAACTCCTATGAGATTTATTCAACTTCCTGGTGATTCTCCACCACTTTATATATCCAAATCAAGCTTCTTACAAAGTGATTCATCCTGGTTTGATTGGAACGACGAAAAAGCTGTGCTATTCCCAAACTGGAAAACCGGAATCACCTAATTTGAAACTGGGATAATTTCTGCATCTCAACTCCTATGAGATTTCTTCAACTTCCTGGTGATTCTCCATCACTTTATGTATCCAAATCAAGCTTCTTACAAAGAGGTTCATCCTGGTTTGATTGGAACGATGAAGAAGCTGTCCTATTCCCAAACTGGAAAACTGGAATCACCTGATTTGAAAGTGGGATAACTTCATCATACGAACTCCTATGAGATTTATTCAACTTCCTGGTGATTCTCCACCATTTTATGTATCCAAATCAAGCTTCTTACAAAGTGATTCATCCTGGTTTGATTGGAACGACGAAGAAGTTGTCATATTCCCAAACTGGGAAACTGGAATCACCTAATTTGAAAGTGGGATAATTTCTGCATCCCAACTCCTATGAGATTTATTCAACTTCCTGGTGATTCTCCACCACTTTATGTATCCAAACCAAGCTTCTTACAAAGTGATTCATCATGGTTTGACTGGAACGACGAAGAAGCTGTCCTATTCCCAAACTGAGAAACTGGAATCACCTGATTTGAAAGTGGAATAATTACTTCATCCCAACTCCTATGAGATTTATTCAACTTCCTGGTGATTCTCCACCATTTTATGTATCCAAATCAAGCTTCTTACAAAGTGATTCATCCTGGTTTGATTGGAACGACGAAGAAGTTGTCCTATTCCCAAACTAGGAAACTGGAATCACCTAATTTGAAAGTGGGATAATTTCTGCATCCCAACTCCTATGAGATTTATTCAACTTCCTGGTGATTCTCCACTACTTTATGTATCCAAATCAAGCTTCTTACAAAGTGATTCATCCTGGTTTGATTGGAACGACGAAGAAGCTGTCCTATTCCCAAACTGGGAAACTGGAATCACCTAATTTGAAAGTGGGATAATTTATGCATCCCAACTCCTATGAGATTTATTCAACTTCCTGGTGATTCTCCACCACTTTATGTATCCATATCAAGCTTCTTACAAAGAGGTTCATCCTGTTTTAATTGGAACGACGAAGAAGCTGTCCTATTCCCAAACTGGAAAACTGGAATCACCTAATTTGAAAGTGGGATAATTTCTTCATCCCAACTCCTATGAGATTTATTCAACTTCCTGGTGATTCTCCACCACTTTATGTATCCAAATCAAGCTTCTTACAAAGGGATTCATCCTGGTTTGATTGGAACGACGAAGAAGCTGTCCTATTCCCAAACTGGAAAACTGGAATCACCTGATTTGAAAGTGGGATAATTTCTGCATCCCAACTCCTATGAGATTTATTCAACTTCCTGGTGATTCTCCACCATTTTATGTATCCAAATCAAGCTTCTTACAAAGTGATTCATCCTGGTTTGATTGGAACGACGAAGAAGCTGTCATATTCCCAAACTGGGAAACCGGAATCACCTAATTTGAAACTGGGATAATTTCTGCATCCCAACTCCTATGAGATTTATTCAACTTCCTGGTGATTCTCCACCACTTTATGTATCCAAATCAAGCTTCTTACAAAGGGATTCATCCTGGTTTGATTGGAACGACGAAGAAGCTGTCCTATTCCCAAACTGGAAAACTGGAATCACCTGATTTGAAAGTGGGATAATTTCTGCATCCCAACTCCTATGAGATTTATTCAACTTCCTGGTGATTCTCCACCATTTTATGTATCCAAATCAAGCTTCTTACAAAGTGATTCATCCTGGTTTGATTGGAACGACGAAGAAGCTGTCATATTCCCAAACTGGGAAACCGGAATCACCTAATTTGAAACTGGGATAATTTCTGCATCCCAACTCCTATGAGATTTATTCAACTTCCTGGTGATTCTCCACCACTTTATGTATCCAAATCAAGCTTCTTACAAAGTGATTCATCCTGGTTTGATTGGAACGACGAAGAAGCTGTCCTATTCCCAAACTGGGAAACTGGAATCACCTAATTTGAAACTGGGATAATTTCTGCATCCCAACTCCTATGAGATTTATTCAACTTCCTGGTGATTCTCCACCACTTTATGTATCCATATCAAGCTTCTTACAAAGAGGTTCATCCTGGTTTGATTGGAACGACAAAGAAGCTGTCCTATTCCCAAACTGGAAAACTGGAATCACCTGATTTGAAAGTGGGATAACTTCTTCATCCCAACTCCTATGAGATTTATTCAACTTCCTGGTGATTCTCCACCATTTTATGTATTCAAATCTAGATTCTTACAAAGGGATTCATCCTGGTTTGATTGGAACGACGAAGAAGTTGTCCTATTCCCAAACTGGGAAACTGGAATCACCTAATTAGAAAGTGGGATAATTTCTGCATCCCAACTCCTATGAGATTTATTCAACTTCCTGGTGATTCTCCACCACTTTATGTATCCAAATCAAGCTTCTTACAAAGTGATTCATCCTGGTTTGATTGGAACGACGAAGAAGCTGTCCTATTCCCAAACTGGGAAACTGGAATCACCTAATTTGAAACTGGGATAATTTCTGCATCCCAACTCCTATGAGATTTATTCAACTTCCTGGTGATTCTCCACCACTTTATGTATCCATATCAAGCTTCTTACAAAGAGGTTCATCCTGGTTTGATTGGAACGACAAAGAAGCTGTCCTATTCCCAAACTGGAAAACTGGAATCACCTAATTTGAAAGTGTACCTAATTTGAAAGTGGGATAATTTCTTCATCCCAACTCCTATGAGATTTATTCAACTTCCTGGTGATTCTCCACCACTTTATGTATCCAAATCAAGCTTCTTACAAAGGGATTCATCCTGGTTTGATTGGAACGACGAAGAAGCTGTCCTATTCCCAAACTGGAAAACTGGAATCTCCTGATTTAAAAGTGGGATAATTTCTGCATCCCAACTCCTATAAGATTTATTCAACTTCTGGTGATTCTCCACCATTTTATGTATCCAAATCAAGCTTCTTACAAAGGGATTCATCCTGGTTTGATTGGAACGACGAAGAAGCTGTCCTATTCCCAAACTGGAAAACTGGAATCACTTGATTTGAAAGTGGGATAATTTCTGCATCCCAAGTCCTATGAGATTTATTCAACTTCCTGGTGATTCTCCACCATTTTATGTATCCAAATCAAGCTTCTTACAAAGTGATTCATCCTGGTTTGATTGGAACGACGAAGAAGCTGTCCTATTCCCAAACTGGGAAACCGGAATCACCTAATTTGAAACTGGGATAATTTCTGCATCCCAACTCCTATGAGATTTATTCAACTTCCTGGTGATTCTCCACCACTTTATGTATCCAAATCAAGCTTCTTACAAAGTGATTCATCCTGGTTTGATTGGAACGACGAAGAAGCTGTCCTATTCCCAAACTGGGAAACTGGAATCACCTAATTTGTAAATGGGATTAATTTCTGCATCCCAACTCCTATGAGATTTATTCAACTTCCTGGTGATTCTCCACCACTTTATGTATCCAAATCAAGCTTCTTACAAAGAGGTTCATCCTGGTTTGATTGGAACGACGAAGAAGCTGTCCTATTCCCAAACTGGGAAACTGGAATCACCTAATTTGAAACTGGGATAATTTCTGCATCCCAACTCCTATGAGATTTATTCAACTTCCTGGATTCTCCACCATTTTATGTATCCAAATCAAGCTTCTTACAAAGTGATTCATCCTGGTTTGATTGGAACGACGAAGAAGTTGTCATATTCCCAAACTGGGAAACTGGAATCACCTAATTTGAAAGTGGGATAATTTCTGCATCCCAACTCCTATGAGATTTATTCAACTTCTTGGTGATTCTCCACCACTTTATGTATCCAAACCAAGCTTCTTACAAAGTGATTCATCGTGGTTTGATTGGAACGACGAAGAAGCTGTCCTATTCCCAAACTGGGAAACTGGAATCACCTGATTTGAAAGTGTAATAATTTCTTCATCCCAACTCCTATGAGATTTATTCAACTTCCTGGTGATTCTCCACCATTTTATGTATCCAAATCAAGCTTCTTACAAAGTGATTCATCCTGGTTTGATTGGAACGACGAAGAAGTTGTCCTATTCCCAAACTGGAAAACTGGAATCACCTAATTTGAAAGTGGGATAATTTCTGCATCCCAACTCCTATGAGATTTATTCAACTTCCTGGTGATTCTCCACCACTTTATGTATCCAAATCAAGCTTCTTACAAAGTGATTCATCCTGGTTTGATTGGAACGACGAAGAAGCTGTCCTATTCCCAAACTGGGAAACTGGAATCACCTAATTTGAAAGTGGGATAATTTCTGCATCCCAACTCCTATGAGATTTATTCAACTTCCTGGTGATTCTCCACCACTTTATGTATCCATATCAAGCTTCTTACAAAGAGGTTCATCCTGTTTTAATTGGAACGACGAAGAAGCTGTCCTATTCCCAAACTGGAAAACTGGAATCACCTATTTGAAAGTGGAAATTTCTTCATCCCAACTCCTATGAGATTTTATTCAACTTCCTGGTGATTCTCCACCACTTTATGTATCCAAATCAAGCTTCTTACAAAGGGATTCATCCTGGTTTGATTGGAACGACGAAGAAGCTGTCCTATTCCCAAACTGGGAAAACTGGAATCACCTGATTTGAAAGTGGATAATTTTTCTGCATCCCAACTCCTATGAGATTTATTCAACTTCCTGGTGATTCTCCACCATTTTATGTATCCAAATCAAGCTTTCTTACAAAAGTGATTCATCCTGGTTTGATTGGAACGAACGAAGAAGCTGTCCTATTCCCAAACTGGGAAACCGGAATCACCTAATTTGAAAGTGGGATAATTTCTGCATCCCAACTCCTATGAGATTTTATTCAACTTCCTGGTGATTCTCCACAACTTTATGTATCCAAATCAAGCTTCTTACAAAGTGATTCATCCTGGTTTGATGGAACGACGAAGAAGCTGTTCCTATTCCAAACTGGGAAACTGGATCACCTAATTTGAAAGTGGGATAATTTCTGCATCCCAACTCCTATGAGATTTATTCAACTTCCTGGTGATTCTCCACCATTTGTATCCAAATCAGCTTCTTTACAAAGTGATTCATCCTGGTTTGATTGGAACGACGAAGAAGCTGTCATATTTCCCAAACTGGGAAACCGGAATCACCTAATTTGAAACTGGATAATTTCTGCATCCCAACTCCTATGAGATTTATTCAACTTCCTGGTGATGTCTCCACCACTTTATGTATCAAATCAAGCTGTCTTACAAAGTGATTCATCCTGGTTTGATTGGAACGACGAAGAAGCTGTCCTATTCCCAAACTGGGAAACTGGAATCACCTAATTTGAAAGTGGGATAATTTCTGCATCCAACTCCTATGAGATTTATTCAACTTCCTGGTGATTCTCCACCACTTTATGTATCCAAATCAAGCTTCTTACAAAGAGGTTCATCCTGGTTGATTGGACGACGAAGAAGCTGTCCTATTCCCAAACTGGAAAATGAATCACCTGATTTGAAAGTGGATAACTTCTTCATCCCAACTCCTATGAGATTTATCAACTTCCTGGTGATTCTACACCATTTTATGTATCCAAATCAAGCTTCTTACAAGTGATTCATCCTGGTTTGATTGGAACGACGAAGAAGTGTCTATTCCCAAACTGGGAAACTGGAATCACCTAATTTGAAAGTGGATAATTTCTGCATCCCAACTCCTATGAGATTTATTAACTTCTGGTGATTCTCACACCACTTTATGTATCCAAATCAAGCTTCTTACAAAGTGATTCATCCTGGTTTGATTGGAACGACGAAGAAGCTGTCCTATTCCCAAACTGGGAAACTGGAATCACCTAATTTGAAACTGGGATAATTTCTGCATCCCAACTCCTATGAGATTTATTCAACTTCCTGGTGATTCTCCACCACTTTATGTATCATATCAAGCTTCTTACAAAGAGGTTCAAGCTTCTTACAAAGAGGTTCATCCTGTTTTAATTGGAACGACGAAGAAGCTGTCCTATTCCCAAACTGGAAAACTGGAATCACCTAATTGAAAGTGGGATAATTTCTTCATCCCAACTCCTATGAGATTTATTCAACTTCCTGGTGATTCTCCACCACTTTATGTATCCAAATCAAGCTTCTTACAAAGGGATTCATCCTGGTTTGATTGGAACGACGAAGAAGCTGTCCTATTCCCAAACTGGAAAACTGGAATCACCTGATTAAAAGTGGGATAATTCTCTGCATCCCAACTCCCAACTCTATAGATTTATTCAACTTCCTGGTGATTCTCCACCATTTATTATCCAAATCAAGCTTCTTACAAGTGGATTCATCCTGGTTTGATTGGAACGACGAAGAAGCTGTCATATTCCCAAACTGGGAAACCGGAATCACCTAATTTGAAACTGGGATAATTTCTGCATCCCAACTCCTATGAGATTTATTCAACTTCCTGGTGATTCTCCACCACTTTATGTATCCAAATCAAGCTTTTACAAAGGGATTCATCCTGGTTTGATTGGAACGGCGAAGAAGCTGTCCTATTCCCAAACTGAAAACTGGAATCACCTGATTTGAAAGTGGGATAATTTCGTCTGCATCCCAACTCCTATGAGATTTATTCAACTTCCTGGTGATTCTCCACCATTTTATGTATCCAAATCAAGCTTCTTACAAAGTGATTCATCCTGGTTTGATTGGAACGACGAAGAAGCTGTCAATATTCCCAAACTGGGAAACCGGAATCACCTATTTGAAACTGGGATAATTTCTGCATCCCAACTCCTATGAGATTTATTCAACTTCCTGGTGATTCTCCACCACTTTATGTATCCAAATCAAGCATCTTACAAAGTGATTCATCCTGGTTTGATTGGAACGACGAAGAAGCTGGCCTATTCCCAAACTGGGAAACTGGAATCACCTAATTTGAAA